>NC_072731.1:75915407-75993962 GCF_026930045.1 Uloborus diversus | reverse complement strand
ATGAAGAAACTATTAGAAGCAATAAACGTAGTGAAAAGTGATCTGACTGCAAGTATGTCGGCAAATCAAGACCAATTAAAAAGTGATCTAGCTACAAATCAAGAACAATAGAAAAGTGATTTAACGGCGCTGAAAAATGACTTAACTTCTAACCAAGAGGAAATTAAAAATGATCTTACTTCGGTAAAGACTAATGGAAAGTAAATTTAATGACATAGAGCATTGAGTTGATGCTGCTAAAGAAAAAAATTTGAGGCAGGTGAAGGCCAATTCATCGCAGTGAAAAACAAAACTGCACATGGCTATAAATAAATCTCCTGTGCTTTTCTCAAGAACTGTGTCGTCATTTAAAGAATTTCTTGAAGTGGCTGAACTCGTAACAATTGGCGCACAACGTGGGGCTTCTTCAGGACTTTCTTGAAATTATCAGTGCGACTATTCGTATTTGGACCTGAGTTTATGGTGATAACTCGCGCAATGACGAACAGATGAAGAAACTATTAGAAGCAATAAACGTAGTGAAAAGTGATCTGACTGCAAGTATGTCGGCAAATCAAGACCAATTAAAAAGTGATCTAGCTACAAATCAAGAACAATAGAAAAGTGATTTAACGGCGCTGAAAAATGACTTAACTTCTAACCAAGAGGAAATTAAAAATGATCTTACTTCGGTAAAGACTAATGGAAAGTAAATGTAATGACATAGAGCATTGAGTTGATGCTACTAAAGAAAAAAATTTGAGGCAGGTGAAGGCCAATTCATCGCAGTGAAAAACAAAACTGCACATGGCTATAAATAAATCTCCTGTGCTTTTCTCAAGAACTGTGTCGTCATTTAAAGAATTTCTTGAAGTGGCTGAACTCGTAACAATTGGCGCACAACGTGGGGCTTCTTCAGGACTTTCTTGAAATTATCAGTGCGACTATTCGTATTTGGACCTGAGTTTATGGTGATTACTCGCGCAATGACGAACAGATGAAGAAACTATTAGAAGCAATAAACGTAGTGAAAAGTGATCTGACTGCAAGTATGTCGGCAAATCAAGACCAATTAAAAAGTGATCTAGCTACAAATCAAGAACAATAGAAAAGTGATTTAACGGCGCTGAAAAATGACTTAACTTCTAACCAAGAGGAAATTAAAAATGATCTTACTTCGGTAAAGACTAATGGAAAGTAAATGTAATGACATAGAGCATTGAGTTGATGCTACTAAAGAAAAAAATTTGAGGCAGGTGAAGGCCAATTCATCGCAGTGAAAAACAAAACTGCACATGGCTATAAATAAATCTCCTGTGCTTTTCTCAAGAACTGTGTCGTCATTTAAAGAATTTCTTGAAGTGGCTGAACTCGTAACAATTGGCGCACAACGTGGGGCTTCTTCAGGACTTTCTTGAAATTATCAGTGCGACTATTCGTATTTGGACCTGAGTTTATGGTGATAACTCGCGCAATGACGAACAGATGAAGAAACTATTAGAAGCAATAAACGTAGTGAAAAGTGATCTGACTGCAAGTATGTCGGCAAATCAAGACCAATTAAAAAGTGATCTAGCTACAAATCAAGAACAATAGAAAAGTGATTTAACGGCGCTGAAAAATGACTTAACTTCTAACCAAGAGGAAATTAAAAATGATCTTACTTCGGTAAAGACTAATGGAAAGTAAATGTAATGACATAGAGCATTGAGTTGATGCTACTAAAGAAAAAAATTTGAGGCAGGTGAAGGCCAATTCATCGCAGTAAAAAACAAAACTGCACATGGCTATAAATAAATCTCCTGTGCTTTTCTCAAGAACTGTGTCGTCATTTAAAGAATTTCTTGAAGTGGCTGAACTCGTAACAATTGGCGCACAACGTGGGGCTTCTTCAGGACTTTCTTGAAATTATCAGTGCGACTATTCGTATTTGGACCTGAGTTTATGGTGATTACTCGCGCAATGACGAACAGATGAAGAAACTATTAGAAGCAATAAACGTAGTGAAAAGTGATCTGACTGCAAGTATGTCGGCAAATCAAGACCAATTAAAAAGTGATCTAGCTACAAATCAAGAACAATAGAAAAGTGATTTAACGGCGCTGAAAAATGACTTAACTTCTAACCAAGAGGAAATTAAAAATGATCTTACTTCGGTAAAGACTAATGGAAAGTAAATGTAATGACATAGAGCATTGAGTTGATGCTACTAAAGAAAAAAATTTGAGGCAGGTGAAGGCCAATTCATCGCAGTGAAAAACAAAACTGCACATGGCTATAAATAAATCTCCTGTGCTTTTCTCAAGAACTGTGTCGTCATTTAAAGAATTTCTTGAAGTGGCTGAACTCGTAACAATTGGCGCACAACGTGGGGCTTCTTCAGGACTTTCTTGAAATTATCAGTGCGACTATTCGTATTTGGACCTGAGTTTATGGTGATTACTCGCGCAATGACGAACAGATGAAGAAACTATTAGAAGCAATAAACGTAGTGAAAAGTGATCTGACTGCAAGTATGTCGGCAAATCAAGACCAATTAAAAAGTGATCTAGCTACAAATCAAGAACAATAGAAAAGTGATTTAACGGCGCTGAAAAATGACTTAACTTCTAACCAAGAGGAAATTAAAAATGATCTTACTTCGGTAAAGACTAATGGAAAGTAAATGTAATGACATAGAGCATTGAGTTGATGCTACTAAAGAAAAAAATTTGAGGCAGGTGAAGGCCAATTCATCGCAGTGAAAACAAAACTGCACATGGCTATAAATAAATCTCCTGTGCTTTTCTCAAGAACTGTGTCGTCATTTAAAGAATTTCTTGAAGTGGCTGAACTCGTAACAATTGGCGCACAACGTGGGGCTTCTTCAGGACTTTCTTGAAATTATCAGTGCGACTATTCGTATTTGGACCTGAGTTTATGGTGATAACTCGCGCAATGACGAACAGATGAAGAAACTATTAGAAGCAATAAACGTAGTGAAAAGTGATCTGACTGCAAGTATGTCGGCAAATCAAGACCAATTAAAAAGTGATCTAGCTACAAATCAAGAACAATAGAAAAGTGATTTAACGGCGCTGAAAAATGACTTAACTTCTAACCAAGAGGAAATTAAAAATGATCTTACTTCGGTAAAGACTAATGGAAAGTAAATTTAATGACATAGAGCATTGAGTTGATGCTGCTAAAGAAAAAAATTTGAGGCAGGTGAAGGCCAATTCATCGCAGTGAAAAACAAAACTGCACATGGCTATAAATAAATCTCCTGTGCTTTTCTCAAGAACTGTGTCGTCATTTAAAGAATTTCTTGAAGTGGCTGAACTCGTAACAATTGGCGCACAACAGTGGGGCTTCTTCAGGACTTTCTTGAAATTATCAGTGCGACTATTCGTATTTGGACCTGAGTTTATGGTGATTACTCGCGCAATGACGAACAGATGAAGAAACTATTAGAAGCAATAAACGTAGTGAAAAGTGATCTGACTGCAAGTATGTCGGCAAATCAAGACCAATTAAAAAGTGATCTAGCTACAAATCAAGAACAATAGAAAAGTGATTTAACGGCGCTGAAAAATGACTTAACTTCTAACCAAGAGGAAATTAAAAATGATCTTACTTCGGTAAAGACTAATGGAAAGTAAATGTAATGACATAGAGCATTGAGTTGATGCTACTAAAGAAAAAAATTTGAGGCAGGTGAAGGCCAATTCATCGCAGTAAAAAACAAAACTGCACATGGCTATAAATAAATCTCCTGTGCTTTTCTCAAGAACTGTGTCGTCATTTAAAGAATTTCTTGAAGTGGCTGAACTCGTAACAATTGGCGCACAACGTGGGGCTTCTTCAGGACTTTCTTGAAATTATCAGTGCGACTATTCGTATTTGGACCTGAGTTTATGGTGATAACTCGCGCAATGACGAACAGATGAAGAAACTATTAGAAGCAATAAACGTAGTGAAAAGTGATCTGACTGCAAGTATGTCGGCAAATCAAGACCAATTAAAAAGTGATCTAGCTACAAATCAAGAACAATAGAAAAGTGATTTAACGGCGCTGAAAAATGACTTAACTTCTAACCAAGAGGAAATTAAAAATGATCTTACTTCGGTAAAGACTAATGGAAAGTAAATTTAATGACATAGAGCATTGAGTTGATGCTGCTAAAGAAAAAAATTTGAGGCAGGTGAAGGCCAATTCATCGCAGTGAAAAACAAAACTGCACATGGCTATAAATAAATCTCCTGTGCTTTTCTCAAGAACTGTGTCGTCATTTAAAGAATTTCTTGAAGTGGCTGAACTCGTAACAATTGGCGCACAACGTGGGGCTTCTTCAGGACTTTCTTGAAATTATCAGTGCGACTATTCGTATTTGGACCTGAGTTTATGGTGATTACTCGCGCAATGACGAACAGATGAAGAAACTATTAGAAGCAATAAACGTAGTGAAAAGTGATCTGACTGCAAGTATGTCGGCAAATCAAGACCAATTAAAAAGTGATCTAGCTACAAATCAAGAACAATAGAAAAGTGATTTAACGGCGCTGAAAAATGACTTAACTTCTAACCAAGAGGAAATTAAAAATGATCTTACTTCGGTAAAGACTAATGGAAAGTAAATGTAATGACATAGAGCATTGAGTTGATGCTACTAAAGAAAAAAATTTGAGGCAGGTGAAGGCCAATTCATCGCAGTAAAAAACAAAACTGCACATGGCTATAAATAAATCTCCTGTGCTTTTCTCAAGAACTGTGTCGTCATTTAAAGAATTTCTTGAAGTGGCTGAACTCGTAACAATTGGCGCACAACGTGGGGCTTCTTCAGGACTTTCTTGAAATTATCAGTGCGACTATTCGTATTTGGACCTGAGTTTATGGTGATTACTCGCGCAATGACGAACAGATGAAGAAACTATTAGAAGCAATAAACGTAGTGAAAAGTGATCTGACTGCAAGTATGTCGGCAAATCAAGACCAATTAAAAAGTGATCTAGCTACAAATCAAGAACAATAGAAAAGTGATTTAACGGCGCTGAAAAATGACTTAACTTCTAACCAAGAGGAAATTAAAAATGATCTTACTTCGGTAAAGACTAATGGAAAGTAAATGTAATGACATAGAGCATTGAGTTGATGCTACTAAAGAAAAAAATTTGAGGCAGGTGAAGGCCAATTCATCGCAGTGAAAACAAAACTGCACATGGCTATAAATAAATCTCCTGTGCTTTTCTCAAGAACTGTGTCGTCATTTAAAGAATTTCTTGAAGTGGCTGAACTCGTAACAATTGGCGCACAACGTGGGGCTTCTTCAGGACTTTCTTGAAATTATCAGTGCGACTATTCGTATTTGGACCTGAGTTTATGGTGATTACTCGCGCAATGACGAACAGATGAAGAAACTATTAGAAGCAATAAACGTAGTGAAAAGTGATCTGACTGCAAGTATGTCGGCAAATCAAGACCAATTAAAAAGTGATCTAGCTACAAATCAAGAACAATAGAAAAGTGATTTAACGGCGCTGAAAAATGACTTAACTTCTAACCAAGAGGAAATTAAAAATGATCTTACTTCGGTAAAGACTAATGGAAAGTAAATGTAATGACATAGAGCATTGAGTTGATGCTACTAAAGAAAAAAATTTGAGGCAGGTGAAGGCCAATTCATCGCAGTGAAAACAAAACTGCACATGGCTATAAATAAATCTCCTGTGCTTTTCTCAAGAACTGTGTCGTCATTTAAAGAATTTCTTGAAGTGGCTGAACTCGTAACAATTGGCGCACAACGTGGGGCTTCTTCAGGACTTTCTTGAAATTATCAGTGCGACTATTCGTATTTGGACCTGAGTTTATGGTGATAACTCGCGCAATGACGAACAGATGAAGAAACTATTAGAAGCAATAAACGTAGTGAAAAGTGATCTGACTGCAAGTATGTCGGCAAATCAAGACCAATTAAAAAGTGATCTAGCTACAAATCAAGAACAATAGAAAAGTGATTTAACGGCGCTGAAAAATGACTTAACTTCTAACCAAGAGGAAATTAAAAATGATCTTACTTCGGTAAAGACTAATGGAAAGTAAATTTAATGACATAGAGCATTGAGTTGATGCTGCTAAAGAAAAAAATTTGAGGCAGGTGAAGGCCAATTCATCGCAGTGAAAAACAAAACTGCACATGGCTATAAATAAATCTCCTGTGCTTTTCTCAAGAACTGTGTCGTCATTTAAAGAATTTCTTGAAGTGGCTGAACTCGTAACAATTGGCGCACAACGTGGGGCTTCTTCAGGACTTTCTTGAAATTATCAGTGCGACTATTCGTATTTGGACCTGAGTTTATGGTGATTACTCGCGCAATGACGAACAGATGAAGAAACTATTAGAAGCAATAAACGTAGTGAAAAGTGATCTGACTGCAAGTATGTCGGCAAATCAAGACCAATTAAAAAGTGATCTAGCTACAAATCAAGAACAATAGAAAAGTGATTTAACGGCGCTGAAAAATGACTTAACTTCTAACCAAGAGGAAATTAAAAATGATCTTACTTCGGTAAAGACTAATGGAAAGTAAATGTAATGACATAGAGCATTGAGTTGATGCTACTAAAGAAAAAAATTTGAGGCAGGTGAAGGCCAATTCATCGCAGTGAAAACAAAACTGCACATGGCTATAAATAAATCTCCTGTGCTTTTCTCAAGAACTGTGTCGTCATTTAAAGAATTTCTTGAAGTGGCTGAACTCGTAACAATTGGCGCACAACGTGGGGCTTCTTCAGGACTTTCTTGAAATTATCAGTGCGACTATTCGTATTTGGACCTGAGTTTATGGTGATAACTCGCGCAATGACGAACAGATGAAGAAACTATTAGAAGCAATAAACGTAGTGAAAAGTGATCTGACTGCAAGTATGTCGGCAAATCAAGACCAATTAAAAAGTGATCTAGCTACAAATCAAGAACAATAGAAAAGTGATTTAACGGCGCTGAAAAATGACTTAACTTCTAACCAAGAGGAAATTAAAAATGATCTTACTTCGGTAAAGACTAATGGAAAGTAAATTTAATGACATAGAGCATTGAGTTGATGCTGCTAAAGAAAAAAATTTGAGGCAGGTGAAGGCCAATTCATCGCAGTGAAAAACAAAACTGCACATGGCTATAAATAAATCTCCTGTGCTTTTCTCAAGAACTGTGTCGTCATTTAAAGAATTTCTTGAAGTGGCTGAACTCGTAACAATTGGCGAACACAGTGGGGCTTCTTCAGGACTTTCTTGAAATTATGAGTGCGACTATTCGTATTTGGACCTGAGTTTATGGTGATTACTCGCGCAATGACGAACAGATGAAGAAACTATTAGAAGCAATAAACGTAGTGAAAAGTGATCTGACTGCAAGTATGTCGGCAAATCAAGACCAATTAAAAAGTGATCTAGCTACAAATCAAGAACAATAGAAAAGTGATTTAACGGCGCTGAAAAATGACTTAACTTCTAACCAAGAGGAAATTAAAAATGATCTTACTTCGGTAAAGACTAATGGAAAGTAAATGTAATGACATAGAGCATTGAGTTGATGCTACTAAAGAAAAAAATTTGAGGCAGGTGAAGGCCAATTCATCGCAGTAAAAAACAAAACTGCACATGGCTATAAATAAATCTCCTGTGCTTTTCTCAAGAACTGTGTCGTCATTTAAAGAATTTCTTGAAGTGGCTGAACTCGTAACAATTGGCGCACAACGTGGGGCTTCTTCAGGACTTTCTTGAAATTATCAGTGCGACTATTCGTATTTGGACCTGAGTTTATGGTGATAACTCGCGCAATGACGAACAGATGAAGAAACTATTAGAAGCAATAAACGTAGTGAAAAGTGATCTGACTGCAAGTATGTCGGCAAATCAAGACCAATTAAAAAGTGATCTAGCTACAAATCAAGAACAATAGAAAAGTGATTTAACGGCGCTGAAAAATGACTTAACTTCTAACCAAGAGGAAATTAAAAATGATCTTACTTCGGTAAAGACTAATGGAAAGTAAATTTAATGACATAGAGCATTGAGTTGATGCTGCTAAAGAAAAAAATTTGAGGCAGGTGAAGGCCAATTCATCGCAGTGAAAAACAAAACTGCACATGGCTATAAATAAATCTCCTGTGCTTTTCTCAAGAACTGTGTCGTCATTTAAAGAATTTCTTGAAGTGGCTGAACTCGTAACAATTGGCGCACAACGTGGGGCTTCTTCAGGACTTTCTTGAAATTATCAGTGCGACTATTCGTATTTGGACCTGAGTTTATGGTGATTACTCGCGCAATGACGAACAGATGAAGAAACTATTAGAAGCAATAAACGTAGTGAAAAGTGATCTGACTGCAAGTATGTCGGCAAATCAAGACCAATTAAAAAGTGATCTAGCTACAAATCAAGAACAATAGAAAAGTGATTTAACGGCGCTGAAAAATGACTTAACTTCTAACCAAGAGGAAATTAAAAATGATCTTACTTCGGTAAAGACTAATGGAAAGTAAATGTAATGACATAGAGCATTGAGTTGATGCTACTAAAGAAAAAAATTTGAGGCAGGTGAAGGCCAATTCATCGCAGTAAAAAACAAAACTGCACATGGCTATAAATAAATCTCCTGTGCTTTTCTCAAGAACTGTGTCGTCATTTAAAGAATTTCTTGAAGTGGCTGAACTCGTAACAATTGGCGCACAACGTGGGGCTTCTTCAGGACTTTCTTGAAATTATCAGTGCGACTATTCGTATTTGGACCTGAGTTTATGGTGATTACTCGCGCAATGACGAACAGATGAAGAAACTATTAGAAGCAATAAACGTAGTGAAAAGTGATCTGACTGCAAGTATGTCGGCAAATCAAGACCAATTAAAAAGTGATCTAGCTACAAATCAAGAACAATAGAAAAGTGATTTAACGGCGCTGAAAAATGACTTAACTTCTAACCAAGAGGAAATTAAAAATGATCTTACTTCGGTAAAGACTAATGGAAAGTAAATGTAATGACATAGAGCATTGAGTTGATGCTACTAAAGAAAAAAATTTGAGGCAGGTGAAGGCCAATTCATCGCAGTGAAAAACAAAACTGCACATGGCTATAAATAAATCTCCTGTGCTTTTCTCAAGAACTGTGTCGTCATTTAAAGAATTTCTTGAAGTGGCTGAACTCGTAACAATTGGCGCACAACGTGGGGCTTCTTCAGGACTTTCTTGAAATTATCAGTGCGACTATTCGTATTTGGACCTGAGTTTATGGTGATTACTCGCGCAATGACGAACAGATGAAGAAACTATTAGAAGCAATAAACGTAGTGAAAAGTGATCTGACTGCAAGTATGTCGGCAAATCAAGACCAATTAAAAAGTGATCTAGCTACAAATCAAGAACAATAGAAAAGTGATTTAACGGCGCTGAAAAATGACTTAACTTCTAACCAAGAGGAAATTAAAAATGATCTTACTTCGGTAAAGACTAATGGAAAGTAAATTTAATGACATAGAGCATTGAGTTGATGCTGCTAAAGAAAAAAATTTGAGGCAGGTGAAGGCCAATTCATCGCAGTGAAAAACAAAACTGCACATGGCTATAAATAAATCTCCTGTGCTTTTCTCAAGAACTGTGTCGTCATTTAAAGAATTTCTTGAAGTGGCTGAACTCGTAACAATTGGCGAACACAGTGGGGCTTCTTCAGGACTTTCTTGAAATTATGAGTGCGACTATTCGTATTTGGACCTGAGTTTATGGTGATTACTCGCGCAATGACGAACAGATGAAGAAACTATTAGAAGCAATAAACGTAGTGAAAAGTGATCTGACTGCAAGTATGTCGGCAAATCAAGACCAATTAAAAAGTGATCTAGCTACAAATCAAGAACAATAGAAAAGTGATTTAACGGCGCTGAAAAATGACTTAACTTCTAACCAAGAGGAAATTAAAAATGATCTTACTTCGGTAAAGACTAATGGAAAGTAAATTTAATGACATAGAGCATTGAGTTGATGCTGCTAAAGAAAAAAATTTGAGGCAGGTGAAGGCCAATTCATCGCAGTGAAAAACAAAACTGCACATGGCTATAAATAAATCTCCTGTGCTTTTCTCAAGAACTGTGTCGTCATTTAAAGAATTTCTTGAAGTGGCTGAACTCGTAACAATTGGCGCACAACGTGGGGCTTCTTCAGGACTTTCTTGAAATTATCAGTGCGACTATTCGTATTTGGACCTGAGTTTATGGTGATTACTCGCGCAATGACGAACAGATGAAGAAACTATTAGAAGCAATAAACGTAGTGAAAAGTGATCTGACTGCAAGTATGTCGGCAAATCAAGACCAATTAAAAAGTGATCTAGCTACAAATCAAGAACAATAGAAAAGTGATTTAACGGCGCTGAAAAATGACTTAACTTCTAACCAAGAGGAAATTAAAAATGATCTTACTTCGGTAAAGACTAATGGAAAGTAAATGTAATGACATAGAGCATCGAAATGATGCTACTAAAGAAAAAAATTTGAGGCAGGTGAAGGCCAATTCATCGCAGTGAAAAACAAAACTGCACATGGCTATAAATAAATCTCCTGTGCTTTTCTCAAGAACTGTGTCGTCATTTAAAGAATTTCTTGAAGTGGCTGAACTCGTAACAATTGGCGCACAACGTGGGGCTTCTTCAGGACTTTCTTGAAATTATCAGTGCGACTATTCGTATTTGGACCTGAGTTTATGGTGATTACTCGCGCAATGACGAACAGATGAAGAAACTATTAGAAGCAATAAACGTAGTGAAAAGTGATCTGACTGCAAGTATGTCGGCAAATCAAGACCAATTAAAAAGTGATCTAGCTACAAATCAAGAACAATAGAAAAGTGATTTAACGGCGCTGAAAAATGACTTAACTTCTAACCAAGAGGAAATTAAAAATGATCTTACTTCGGTAAAGACTAATGGAAAGTAAATTTAATGACATAGAGCATTGAGTTGATGCTGCTAAAGAAAAAAATTTGAGGCAGGTGAAGGCCAATTCATCGCAGTGAAAAACAAAACTGCACATGGCTATAAATAAATCTCCTGTGCTTTTCTCAAGAACTGTGTCGTCATTTAAAGAATTTCTTGAAGTGGCTGAACTCGTAACAATTGGCGAACACAGTGGGGCTTCTTCAGGACTTTCTTGAAATTATGAGTGCGACTATTCGTATTTGGACCTGAGTTTATGGTGATTACTCGCGCAATGACGAACAGATGAAGAAACTATTAGAAGCAATAAACGTAGTGAAAAGTGATCTGACTGCAAGTATGTCGGCAAATCAAGACCAATTAAAAAGTGATCTAGCTACAAATCAAGAACAATAGAAAAGTGATTTAACGGCGCTGAAAAATGACTTAACTTCTAACCAAGAGGAAATTAAAAATGATCTTACTTCGGTAAAGACTAATGGAAAGTAAATTTAATGACATAGAGCATTGAGTTGATGCTGCTAAAGAAAAAAATTTGAGGCAGGTGAAGGCCAATTCATCGCAGTGAAAAACAAAACTGCACATGGCTATAAATAAATCTCCTGTGCTTTTCTCAAGAACTGTGTCGTCATTTAAAGAATTTCTTGAAGTGGCTGAACTCGTAACAATTGGCGAACACAGTGGGGCTTCTTCAGGACTTTCTTGAAATTATGAGTGCGACTATTCGTATTTGGACCTGAGTTTATGGTGATTACTCGCGCAATGACGAACAGATGAAGAAACTATTAGAAGCAATAAACGTAGTGAAAAGTGATCTGACTGCAAGTATGTCGGCAAATCAAGACCAATTAAAAAGTGATCTAGCTACAAATCAAGAACAATAGAAAAGTGATTTAACGGCGCTGAAAAATGACTTAACTTCTAACCAAGAGGAAATTAAAAATGATCTTACTTCGGTAAAGACTAATAAAAAAATTTTGAAAAAAAAAATAGAACCGACTTCAAAATTGCTCTAAAAAGTGAAAAATAATTTTATTTTTTTAAACACCTTCGATAATACTTTTAAATATAATTTTTGAAGTGGATGGAAAGTAAATGTAATGACATAGAGCATCGAAATGATGCTACTAAAGAAAAAAAATTTGAGGCAGGTGAAGGCCAATTCATCGCAGTAAAAAACAAAACTGCACATGGCTATAAATAAATCTCCTGTGCTTTTCTCAAGAACTGTGTCGTCATTTAAAGAATTTCTTGAAGTGGCTGAACTCGTAACAATTGGCGCACAACGTGGGGCTTCTTCAGGACTTTCTTGAAATAATCAGTGCAACTATTCGTATTTGGACCTGAGTTTATGGTGATTACTCGCGCAATGACGAACAGATGAAGAAACTATTAGAAGCAATAAACGTAGTGAAAAGTGATCTGACTGCAAGTATGTCGGCAAATCAAGACCAATTAAAAAGTGATCTAGCTACAAATCAAGAACAATAGAAAAGTGATTTAACGGCGCTGAAAAATGACTTAACTTCTAACCAAGAGGAAATTAAAAATGATCTTACTTCGGTAAAGACTAATGGAAAGTAAATTTAATGACATAGAGCATTGAGTTGATGCTGCTAAAGAAAAAAATTTGAGGCAGGTGAAGGCCAATTCATCGCAGTGAAAAACAAAACTGCACATGGCTATAAATAAATCTCCTGTGCTTTTCTCAAGAACTGTGTCGTCATTTAAAGAATTTCTTGAAGTGGCTGAACTCGTAACAATTGGCGCACAACGTGGGGCTTCTTCAGGACTTTCTTGAAATAATTAGTGCGACTATTCGTATTTGGACCTGAGTTTATGGTGATTACTCACGCAATGACGAACAGATGAAGAAACTATTAGAAGCAATAAACGTAGTGAAAAGTGATCTGACTGCAAGTATGTCGGCAAATCAAGACCAATTAAAAAGTGATCTAGTTACAAATCAAGAACAATAGAAAAGTGATTTAACGGCGCTTAAAAATGACTTAACTTCTAACCAAGAGGAAATTAAAAATGATCTTACTTCGGTAAAGACTAATGGAAAGTAAATGTAATGACATAGAGCATCGAAATGATGCTAATAAAGAAAAAAATTTGAGGCAGGTGAAGGCTAATTCATCGCAATGAAAAACAAAACTGCACATGGCTATAAATAAATCTCCTGTGCTTTTCTCAAAAACTGTGTCGTCATTTAAAGAATTTCTTGAAGTGGCTGAACTCGTAACAATTGGCGCACAACGTGGGGCTTCTTCAGGACTTTCTTGAAATTATCAGTGCGACTATTCGTATTTGGACCTGAGTTTATGGTGATTACTCGCGCAATAACGAACAGATGAAGAAACTATTAGAAGCAATAAACGTAGTGAAAAGTGATCTGACTGCAAGTATGTCGGCAAATCAAGACCAATTAAAAAGTGATCTAGCTACAAATCAAGAACAATAGAAAAGTGATTTAACGGCGCTGAAAAATGACTTAACTTCTAACCAAGAGGAAATTAAAAATGATCTTACTTCGGTAAAGACTAATGGAAAGTAAATGTAATGACATAGAGCATCGAAATGATGCTACTAAAGAAAAAAATTTGAGGCAGGTGAAGGCCAATTCATCGCAGTAAAAAACAAAACTGCACATGGCTATAAATAAATCTCCTGTGCTTTTCTCAAGAACTGTGTCGTCATTTAAAGAATTTCTTGAAGTGGCTGAACTCGTAACAATTGGCGAACACAGTGGGGCTTCTTCAGGACTTTCTTGAAATTATGACTGCGACTATTCGTATTTGGACCTGAGTTTATGGTGATTACTCGCGCAATGACGAACAGATGAAGAAACTATTAGAAGCAATAAACGTAGTGAAAAGTGATCTGACTGCAAGTATGTCGGCAAATCAAGACCAATTAAAAAGTGATCTAGCTACAAATCAAGAACAATAGAAAAGTGATTTAACGGCGCTGAAAAATGACTTAACTTCTAACCAAGAGGAAATTAAAAATGATCTTACTTCGGTAAAGACTAATAAAAAAATTTTGAAAAAAAAAAATAGAACCGACTTCAAAATTGCTCTAAAAAGTGAAAAATAATTTTATTTTTTTAAACACCTTCGATAATACTTTTAAATATAATTTTTGAAGTGGATGGAAAGTAAATGTAATGACATAGAGCATCGAAATGATGCTACTAAAGAAAAAAAATTTGAGGCAGGTGAAGGCCAATTCATCGCAGTAAAAAACAAAACTGCACATGGCTATAAATAAATCTCCTGTGCTTTTCTCAAGAACTGTGTCGTCATTTAAAGAATTTCTTGAAGTGGCTGAACTCGTAACAATTGGCGCACAACGTGGGGCTTCTTCAGGACTTTCTTGAAATAATCAGTGCAACTATTCGTATTTGGACCTGAGTTTATGGTGATTACTCGCGCAATGACGAACAGATGAAGAAACTATTAGAAGCAATAAACGTAGTGAAAAGTGATCTGACTGCAAGTATGTCGGCAAATCAAGACCAATTAAAAAGTGATCTAGCTACAAATCAAGAACAATAGAAAAGTGATTTAACGGCGCTGAAAAATGACTTAACTTCTAACCAAGAGGAAATTAAAAATGATCTTACTTCGGTAAAGACTAATGGAAAGTAAATTTAATGACATAGAGCATTGAGTTGATGCTGCTAAAGAAAAAAATTTGAGGCAGGTGAAGGCCAATTCATCGCAGTGAAAAACAAAACTGCACATGGCTATAAATAAATCTCCTGTGCTTTTCTCAAGAACTGTGTCGTCATTTAAAGAATTTCTTGAAGTGGCTGAACTCGTAACAATTGGCGCACAACGTGGGGCTTCTTCAGGACTTTCTTGAAATAATTAGTGCGACTATTCGTATTTGGACCTGAGTTTATGGTGATTACTCACGCAATGACGAACAGATGAAGAAACTATTAGAAGCAATAAACGTAGTGAAAAGTGATCTGACTGCAAGTATGTCGGCAAATCAAGACCAATTAAAAAGTGATCTAGTTACAAATCAAGAACAATAGAAAAGTGATTTAACGGCGCTTAAAAATGACTTAACTTCTAACCAAGAGGAAATTAAAAATGATCTTACTTCGGTAAAGACTAATGGAAAGTAAATGTAATGACATAGAGCATCGAAATGATGCTAATAAAGAAAAAAATTTGAGGCAGGTGAAGGCTAATTCATCGCAATGAAAAACAAAACTGCACATGGCTATAAATAAATCTCCTGTGCTTTTCTCAAAAACTGTGTCGTCATTTAAAGAATTTCTTGAAGTGGCTGAACTCGTAACAATTGGCGCACAACGTGGGGCTTCTTCAGGACTTTCTTGAAATTATCAGTGCGACTATTCGTATTTGGACCTGAGTTTATGGTGATTACTCGCGCAATAACGAACAGATGAAGAAACTATTAGAAGCAATAAACGTAGTGAAAAGTGATCTGACTGCAAGTATGTCGGCAAATCAAGACCAATTAAAAAGTGATCTAGCTACAAATCAAGAACAATAGAAAAGTGATTTAACGGCGCTGAAAAATGACTTAACTTCTAACCAAGAGGAAATTAAAAATGATCTTACTTCGGTAAAGACTAATGGAAAGTAAATGTAATGACATAGAGCATCGAAATGATGCTACTAAAGAAAAAAATTTGAGGCAGGTGAAGGCCAATTCATCGCAGTAAAAAACAAAACTGCACATGGCTATAAATAAATCTCCTGTGCTTTTCTCAAGAACTGTGTCGTCATTTAAAGAATTTCTTGAAGTGACTGAACTCGTAACAGTATTTTGCAGTAACCGACCTAAGCGAGGGCGATTTACTGCAAAAATAATTGGAATGATCGTAGCAGTTGCATTGTTTAAAAAAAAATAAATAATTTACTACCAAAGTCTTGTCGAATGAGCAGTTTTGCGTTAAATTCCTGAGAAATGTTGGCTTTCATTCAGACCACTAAAAACTTCAACATGAACATTTTTTGTGAACTAAAGTTCAGGACGTATTGTTTCAAACACCACTAGCATCGCACTTTTCTATGACTTGGATAGATTTAGATTTTTACTGAAGCTTAGCAGATTTAGGAATGTGGAACAACTATCAGGAAAAAAAAGGAAAAGCTTGAAATTAGTTATACACTACAAGTCCCAATATAAAATCAAAAACGACGTGATCGTTTCGTTTTAATGTTCATAAGTTTTCCATTCGTTTGTCCACGTCAATTGACATTTGGCTTCGTAGTGACAATCACTTAACTTCCTTCTTTCCACGTTTTTTTTTTTTTTTTTTTTTTAATTTAAACGTTCTTAAATTTAATAAAATGTTCTAGTATGTCCCCCCACCCAAAAAAATGATATTTATATAGAGATTTTTTCGATATTTGGAAACAGTTTTTGTATGTAATAAACATAGTTTGCTAAAAATTCCATACATAGAAAATTTTGATAGGTGGAAGTTCGATATATGGGGGTTCGAGTGCGTTTATATTTTTCATTGCTATAAAAAAATAAACGCGATTGTTGTGCTAAGATACGTAAAAAGCACAACAAAGCCTCGTTCAATGTGAGAAATCATACATTATGTCCACACATAATTTTAAACCCTTGTTATTTGGCTATACTTCCCCCAAACGAGGTAATTGACGGTGAGTGTTACGTAGTTTAAGTCAAAAAATTCTGCGTTACATAACTCGGTGACTATTAGTCATAATAATGTCAAGTTTTTGTGCTCGAATAGTTTTTTTTTTCGTGCTTGTGATTTCCTTAAAAAAATTTTTCGCTTCAAACTTTTGAAATCTACATTTTATTTTAAAGATTATTTCAACTTCAACGGAGACACGCTGTGTCTATGCATTTAGGATAAAGTACCCCAATTTCTTCCCCCTAAGTTTCTCTAAGTTTTCACCAGGTGTCGCCACTGGTGGTATTTTTTCTGGTTGCAGCCAAGAACACTATTTAATAGTGGAAGTTCATTGAGTCTAATCCGCTGCGTTGCTGTTTGGGAGCCCTTTTTTTTTTTTTTTTTTTTTTTTGATTTTTGAAAACTTGATTTAACGTAGTACTATTTGTAAATGCTGTTTTGGATTTATTAAAATGTGTTTATTTAGTTGTATTAAACATATTCGTTTAAAAGTAAGCTGTAAACTGAATGATCTGAGCGCTTTGCTACGTTTAGGTTCATTTCACGTAGAGCAGGAAGCCACCTTACTGACAAATATGATGTTAATATTTTCGTCCCCTACTAAAATTGGAGTAAAAACGTTGATGCAGAGTATCCTATGAGCCAAAACCGTTCTAATGAAGACAAACATGGAGATCCAGAGGTACGTTTTCCTCAATACACCTAAAGGCTAACCCAAAATGTGCTCTAGGGGAGCTGTGGCGCTTGTTGGAAGGTTTGAAAAAAAAATCTTACATTTGTTGAATAAGTAATTTATTAAGAAAAAACTGCACAATTTGTGATGTTTTTCTTTAATACAGTTTGTGATCCGTATTTATTACTATTACCAAGTTTGTCTCTATTGGAGGGGGGACAACAGCATTTAATTGGAAATAGAGCATTTTTTTAATCTGGTAAAAGGGCATTTTTTAAAAACTTTTTGTTAAGCAGGAAACAAATAGCGGTTTTTTTTTTTAATTTAAGCTTTAATGTCATTTGCAGGCTTAGTTCGTGGTATTACATAATTTTTTTTAAATTCATAGATCGTAAAAAATCTATTCAGAGACTAAAACTTAGAAGAGACGAAATATGGCGACTTTTCCGTATTTATAGTCGCCTCAGGGCAACAGTAAAACATCTTATCCCAGGAATAACACTGGGATATTCTACTGTTGCTTTGAATGGACGATATAGATACAGCAGTCGACAAAATTAGTAAAATTTTAGAAACCAGCAAGTCATTTCAGGTGCCACAGAAGAATTATTTCTCTGAGTTTATAAGTAGATTTAGTGAAACTTGGCCTCTGGAAGATGCTTCCGTCGAAATGCTTCGTGTTAACCGAATTTCGCGTTGGCCGATTTCCACGTTTACTGAATTTTTTGTAAGCTTTTTTTTTTTTTTTTGCTTTTGTGACTCCGAAAATGTAGGAAGTTGTACAAAATTGTACACACAAGCATTTATATTTATAGTTTAAGTAAGAAGCTTATATTTATTATCTCAACGTAGAAGATTAAATTTTATTACCTGAAAATACATTAATGTAAAATATTTATAAAGATTTTTGCTTCAGTGTTTTGAAGTAACCACATGGCATCTAATAGAGTGACGGAAAATTCACATACTGTCAAAACAGTAAATGGCTTTTCGGACCATTTCTCTACGTCAGTGCATTTTCAAGCATCTGATTATTTTTTGATCGCAATGGTGGATTTTCACTTCAGTGTTGTGGGTAAAAAACACACTATTGCTTTGAGACCTTAAAACTCTACATGGAAAGAACAGCTGTCCGGAATTTAACAAATTTTCCTTTTCTCACGATGAAATTTTAAATCCAGTTTTGTCAGTCACTTGGTGAAGATTTCACAGTTCATCCAAGCTTTCAACTGTAAACATGGTCTACAGGTAAAGTTCGCACTTTCTTGAAGAAACGAGGTTTTCCAGATTTTCCTACAATGAGAGGAATTTTTTCACTGCCATCCATGTTGCTTGCGTTCAGGTGGCGATCTCTCAACTTTTGAAATTTGTTCCATGTAAAAGGATGAGGATTTTCTTCTCTTTTTTTTTTTTCAAAACCTTAAATTTTTCTTCGTCTTATACGGGAATCTGTCCAAATTATCTTCCTGTTAGACGACTGATTTAACAATAATTTGTAGCTTAATCTGACCGGAAAGGGCACTTTTTCGCTTTAAGCGAAATTTCGTGCTAATCGAGTTCATGTCAACGGGGCTTGACAATACTTCGCAGTGAAATGTGAAAGCAACCTCGCAGCAAAATCTTCACGTAGCTACACAGAGCAGTGTGAGTTATAAAAAACAAGCTCATTTCATCAGCTGCTCTTCCTTTTGCTGCGTTGGTGATTACGTTCCGGTGAAGTCATTTCTTCATTCCTTCGTTCCGAATTTCAGAAAATGACTCATCTCCAGTACAGTGCAGTCACACATGTTACTAAATAATATTTGAAGTTTAACATTTCTTGCAATGTTAGGGACACTAATTTTTATGCTGCTCATTTAAAAACTGATTGCTGTTTTTCATGGTTATTTTTTAACCCCCGACACACAAAGCAGGAGGGTTATAAGTTTGATGTGTCTGTGTATCTGTATACTATCTGTGGTACTATAACGCTTAAACGGATGGACCAATTTTGGAGGAAAAAACTGTTCGAAAGGAGAGTTGATCGCGAAAGTGTTCTTAGCTAAGTTGCGTCTTTGGATGACATTAATTAACGAAGATATTAATTAAAAACCTCTAAAAGGTTTTTAGCAATTTTGCAGGGAAAACATATTTAAAAATTTAGTACCAAAATTAAGAGTATTTTTTTCTGCGTCTGATAGAAAGTGTTTGGAACTTCCATGTTATATAGAATTCGAATTATAACGTTTTTCAAACAGGTTTTAAATACGGCTAAGCCTTTATTCACTCGGTTGGTAATCAAATTCACTGTTGGCCGAAAAGGAAATTAAATGCAATGATTTAAAATTTCTATCTGTTGCCAGTTTGTGTTTGTTAACAAATAAAATACTTGCAATTGATTTTTAATAGTGTAAGACTTTGAAAATGATTTTTTCTTTTCCTTCTTGATTCTACATTAACGACTCAGTTGGGGTTTTTTTAATTTTTTAATTTTTGAACTGAAATTATTGTTGTGTTATCTCTCCTTCTATTTAACAACCCTTGAAAATTGCATTGCATTTAATGGTTTACCCTATTTTTCGCCGACATTTTAAGTTTTATCGCCCCTTAAACATATCGAAATATAACTTTGAAACTGAAAAACGGGGGAAAGAAATTTTGTGTCGGCGAAAAGCAGGGGACTCCTTATAAACAGCTTTCATTTTATTACTGTTTTTCTGCTTGTTGCTTACTTTGTGAAGTAGAGAGTGCATCATTTGAAGATAATAAACTAATGTTTTATTTCATTTAATATATAATATCCCTCCATAGCTCTTCCTTTAAAAGTTGGATTTTTCTTTTTATATTTATACAAAATAGCTAAATGTATTCCATTTTTCCTTGAGAAAGCCGCAATTTTGTTCCAGATGTTTATCTATAAGATATATTGATTTAGTGATCTGCCTAACATTCAAGAAAAATATATTTTGAGAAATATTCTTATTTATGAAGTTATTGACCACGGATACTAAAAACGATTTCCAGATTTAAGAAAACTTGAACATAAAAGAACGGAAGCTGAGGAACATAGCATTAATATTTAACCACATATAATAAGGTGCACATCTGATATCTTTTCATTTCCGAACATTAACTTTAAAACCACCTGCTTATTCAACGAACAACCGATTATAAAAGACGTATCCATGATATTCGTAATCTTCTTTCTTTGAAGAAACTAGTCAAAAGAAGATTCATTTCTTGTGAAAGCGATTATTTCATCTTTGAAAACTGCAGGGTGTGTGTGTCTGTGTTTCTTTCTCGAGATTCCTAGTAAGTCATATTGAATTTTGTAACTACACATTCTCACGTAAAACTCATTTTTATACTTTTAAAGAAAAAACAAGCTGATATGCAAGCTTTTCAATGAAGTTTTGTTTGATATTTTTATGAAATAAGTATATTTGATGAGTAATAGTGAGTAGAAAAAATAAAGTGAACAATATTTAGTGCCACTTTTAGTTGTACGATGTTACTAGTTACGATCTTTCTTTCTCTTTCCCCTCCCCCTGAAAAAAGATCCTGTAATTGCTGCTGAAGTTTCTGCTGTCAAAAGGTAACGTCATCTCTCGTACATATGTCTCTAGGATTTTCTTCTAAAAGGGTTTAATGAAATTGCTGTGATTTTTAAAGTTTTTAGCAGTGAAAATTGTATTATGCTGCTTCATTTTTGCTTAAATTTCTAGTGCTAGTTTTAATGTTTGAAGATTTAATTTCTTATGTTGGTTTAATGTTGTAATAATACAGCGCTTCTCCCTTTTCTATTTTTTAAATCTAACACCGCAGTTTTGCGCTTATTTTTTCCTTAATAGTTTCAAAAACTACGCCTGAGAGTTTGTATTGGACTGTAGTCACATGATGTTTTCTTACTTATGTTTTCCATTACATATATTACATAAACGACTATTTTAATAAAGTGTTTCCTCAATCAACTATGAAGTGTAGCGATAGATAAAACTCATACCCTTACCCAGTTCCAAAAATTACGTTTTGAAAATGCGTTTATTATTATTATTATTATTATTATTACTATTATTATTATTACATAAGGAAATCCATAAAACCTAAAACAAAAAGTGGTTGGACAATAATTTTCAATGTTCCATTACTTTTAATTGGTTACCAAAATATATAGTTTTTTATTGAAATTACAAAGTAGTTTAAACAAAATAAATTACTTGTCCAGCTTTCATTTTAAAACAATTTTTCGCTGGTACATTTTCCTCCTTATACCACAGAAAACAGTTCAGTGATAAATGTAAATCAATTTAGTGTTGTTTTCGTATGTCCTCTTGGGGCTCTCTTTAACAACTGTTTAAAATTAGGTGTTTTTCCGATAATCTGGAAAAAAGCGAAAATTGTGCTCCTTTCTAAAAGTTCTGAACTATTAAGAACACATATTGAAAACATTCGTTGTATTAGTTTGCTTCTCTGTCTCGGGAATTGCTTGGAAAAACCGTGCATTACTAGACGCAACCACTGCTCGAGAAAGTCTTGTTTCCTAAGTAACGACCAATACGGTTTTACGCCTCAAAGATGAGCTGAGGACGCTTTGGTTCGTCTGTGTGATACTGTCAAGAGTGGTAAAAGCAAAAATCTTGTGACTGTTCTGATTTCCTTGGACATTAAAGGTGCGTTTGATAATGCATGGTGGCCTGGGATCTTACACCTACTCAGGAATTTCAAGGTTCCCCGAAAAAAATTTTATTTAGTTAAGAGCTTTTTAAATTGCCGTTCTGCTGAGCTCACCTTGGGCAATGTTACAGAAAGTCTTGTGTTGGAAAAAGGCTGTCCTCAAGGTTCAGTGATGAGACCCTTTTTGTGGAATCTTATCATGAAAGATTTTCTTTGTGGTATTTCAGAGATTCAGAGCTGCCAGAAAATTGCATTTACAGACGAGTTACTTATTGCTGTCCAAGACAAGAATTTTCAGCGGGCCTGCTCGCTGTCACAAAGTGTGCTTGATTATGTTTACGATTGGGCTATTTCACACAAGTTGCGATTTAATCCGATCAAAGCCAAAGTCAAGAGGATTTATAAAATGTGCTTATAACTCAAGAAGTTAACCTAAAGTTTAGCGGTGTGCCACTTGAAGAAGTGCGGCGTTTCAAGTTCCTGGGCGTTATTGTTGATCACAAGATGCAATGGAAAGAGCACATTACTTATGTTTCTAGGAAAAGTGAAAAATTCTACTGATAAGAGCTTTCTAATTGATAAGAGCTTCGAAAAACACCTATGGTCGTAAAACAAATGTACTTCAATTGATTTATAAGCAAGCCATCGTGCCACTCATTTCTTATGCATACGGATCTTGGGGAGATTCTCTAAAAAAGAAGATTAACAAAAAACTTCTTAGAAGAACTCAGCGGAGGCTTCTTATTCGAGTCATTAAAGGGTACAGGAATATTAGCTATGAAACGGCTTTTGCTACCTCTGGTTTACATCCCATTGATTTGATTATTTTGAATAATCTTGAAGTCAAGAGGGGTTTCTATGGTTTCAGTTTGGGCACCCAGGACGAAAAACTTCTTTGCCTCATCCTGTCTGCAGGATACCTATAGAGCTTATCAGGTATTCAAGTGACGTGTTTCAGCAATACAAAACTATTTGCTTCACTGATGGGAGTAAGCTGAATGGAAGAATGGGATTCTCTTGTGGGCTTATGAGGATGGAGTCGAGGGAGCTGCTTTTCAACGTCGACTAAGGGACGAATGTTCAGTTTTTCAAACTAAACTTTTGGCCAGTAATCTTGTCTTTAAATTTATTCAATGCTCTTCAAACGTATGTAACTCTGAAGATTCTTATTTGTTCTGATTCTCTGTTTTCTCTCCACACTTTGCGGAACACCACCTGCTCAGAAAAACTCGTTGTCGAAGTTTAGTCGGTTTTGTACGCTATTTAAAATAGTTTTAAGATTCATTTTCCCTATGTTCAGGGCCATATTGGGAACCTAGGCAATGATAGAGCTGACGTTTTGGCCAAAGAAGCGACTTACCGGGATATTGATGCATCAATGTCAGTTCCGTTGTTTCAATTCAAGCGTGAAGCCTGGGTTCGAACTCTTCAAAGCTGGAATACAGGGTTTTTGGCTGCACAAAACGCTCTGTGGACCAAAAGGTTCTTTCCAACTATCTTTGGGGGGTTAAAGTGTACAGAGTTCTTCATTAATTTTAAGTTAACACAAATTCTCACAGGACATGAAAATTTTAAAAATTATTTGTTTAGATTTAATTTGGTGAGTAATGATTTGTGTTCTTTTGGACAGGATGCTGAAACTGTTGAGCATATTTTGTTATTTTTTAATATTTACTCAGATCCTAGAAAAATTTTAAAGAATGACTTAAAACAGGTAGGTTGTTGGCCACCTTCTTTGTCTTCATTTGTTGAGAGCTTTCATAACCTTAATGCTTTTCGTGATTTTATCTGTCATTTAAATTTGTAAGCTGTGTCTATCTTGTTTCGGACTTTTTCGAACATTTGTGCTTTCTTTATGTTCCTTTCATTTGTGTGTGATGGTACCTCCTGGTTTATCATTGTTGAAGGTATTTTAAAAGCCATAAATCTATTATTTTCGCTGGTTTGTTATTACTTAAATATGTAAACTGTTTATTTCTATTTCATTCATCTTCTTATGTTTTTGCAATGTTGCAATTGCTGTTTATCACTTACATCTGTAAGCCTCATGATATATTGTGTGGAGCAAGAGGAGTTTTTTGTGAATCTTTTAAATTAAAAAAATAAACTGTTTGGGGTGTTCAATTTATGTATTTGTAAGAGCTAAACTGAGAAACTAAAATATTTCTAATTTTCCTGAAGTATGGGTTTTATGATTGATATGACATTTTTTTTTTTTTTTTTTTTTGTAAATGCCTAAAGGATCAGATCCCGGTTGGTTTTTTGCTAGTTTGGGACCATTTTAGAGTATTTCATAACCATCCAAACAGTCTGGGAGTGCTGTTTCTTTTTTTTTTAAGAACAAAAATAAGAGACTAAAATAATACCACCTAAATCACGGGTTCTTAATTAATTTTTTGCAAGTTTGGGACAGTCTGGGAGTACTAGTTATGTATTCTGTAAGAGCTAAACTGAGAAATGGAAACATTGACAATTAGCCTAAAGGATTGTTGTTGTTGTTGTTTTTTACTGATTTTTTGCAAGTGTCTAAAAATGGGTTTTTTGGTTGATTTTTAATGTTTGATATCATCTGAGAGTATTTTATAACCTACTAAACAGTATGGGAGTACAATTTATGTGTTTTGTAAGAGCTGAGCAGATAAACCGAAATATTTCCAGTTTGCTTGAACAATGGGATTTTTTACTTATTTATTTATTTATTACTAGTGGTACCCACACGGCTTTGCCCGTAGTAGGAAATTAAAAGGTCATTTGGTTTGCCTGCATATTTACAAATAATGGATAATGAATTTCTCGCCAATTGGCTATGTTCAGTTGCTAGCCCATGTTACGGTTCCACGTTATGATAATTTCGTAATCTACTCCTATGCGCGATAATTTGTTGGGTAAAATATTATTGAAATTTAAATAAAAAAAGAACAAAATCCAATTTTCAAAAAAATCGCTTCTAGGTGCACACTCCCATGCAACAAACTAACTTTGACAAATTTCATGAAAATCGGCCGAACTGTCTAGACGCTATGCGCGTCACAGACATCCAGACATAGGTCTAGATATCCAGACAGACTTCCAGCTTTATTATTAGTAAAGAATTTGTAAGTCGTAAAAGCATGGGCATTTTAGTCGATTTTTCGTTAGTTCTGGGTCGTCAGGGAGAATTATATGACGTTTGAGCAGTCTGGGAGTGCTATTTATGTATTCTGAGCCAAAACCAAAATCTGAAACAGTTCCAAGGTGCTTAGGGGATAGATTTTTTGATTGGCTTTCACAGATGTCACTAGCTGCGCAGTAGCAAAGAAACTGAAAAGGGCCAGGCAGACTCTCTTTTCTAACTTTCCTAACATTCAATTTGTTCAATTTTTCCGGTTTTAACTTGCCTAAAATACACTCCTGTTTGTGAAAATTGCAACACCAGAATTATTTACGCGACTAAGCTGAAAATTGCAGGAAATGTAAAGTAGGGCATGATATGCAGATGATTAGAATTGCATACAGGATAGCGCACGCGTATGCTGCGAAGCGCCCTCTGAACGGCGGATCGAACCAAATATAAATAGACGGCTGTAGCGAAGCGAGTATGATTATCGGTGGTTATATGTTAGAGTAAACGTTAACTGAATCTTTACTATGCCGCTTCGACGAAAGAAAGCAAAATTTGAGCAAATTTCGAAGTTTGAACGGGGCAGAATCGTCGGCCTTCGTGAAGCTGGATTGTCTTATCATGCAGTAACCGCTCGTGTGCAGCGTAATCATGTGTGCACAGCAGCACAATCATGCTTGTTTGGAAGCAGTGGACAGACGAGGGTCGGACAGCTTGGAAATCCGGGAGTGGACCCCGAAATGTGACGTCAGCTCACGATGACAGACACCTGGTGCGTATGGCGCTGATGGACCGCACAGCTTCTTCTAGACAATTGGCAGCACTATGGTCAATAGCTATAGGTGTTTCAATGTGTGCTTCATCAATTCGGAGACGTCTGCTGCAGCGGGGGGGCTGCGCGCAAGGATTTCTTTATAAAAGATTCCTCTCACGCAAAACCATCGCCACCTGCGGCTACAATGGGCCAATGTGCATAGGAGCTGGCGTGCTGATTGGCAGCAGGTCGTCTTTTCTGACGAATCCCGTTTTAATTTGTGGCACCATAATGGCCGAATTCGTGTCAGGCACTATGCCGGTGAACGGCACATTCCGGAATGCATTATCGAACGCCACAGTGGACGAACACCCGGAGTAATGGTCTGGGGTGTCATAATATATCATGGACGAACACAATTGCTACGAATTCTGGGCAATTTGAACATACCCAATACATAAAAGAAGTTTTGCAGCCGCAAGCTATTCCTTTCCTGCAAGGACTGCCAGGGGCTGTATTCCAGCAGGATAATGCCCGTCCACATCTCGCTAGGACTGTCAAATCCTACCTTGCTTCGCAGCAGGTACAGCTTCTTCCTTGGCCTGCATATTCCCCGGATTTCTCACCGACTGTTCATGTGCGGGATTTCGTTGGGCGGCGTCTCGCTCGTAATCCTCGTCCTGTTGCTTCGGCAGGCGAACTTTGGTTTCGCATACAAACAATATGGAATACTCTTCCGCACGCAGATATTCAAACTTTGTTTCACTCCATGCCGAGTTGTGTGGCAGCTCTTATTCCGGCGCGTGGTGGTCACACAAAATACTATTTTCTATTTCTTTTTATAGTTTGTTTGGTTTGAAAATGTAATCATTTATTTGTACCATTACCACTCAACTGTGTATTAAATTTCATTCAACTATGATTCTTCCTTCATGGTGTAGCAGTTTTCACAAACTCGAGTGTACCTTCCGAAAATTTGTCACCGGCTCTCCGACAAATTGATTTACCATCAAATACTAAAAATTATAACTATTTTCTTTCACTAAATTACAATTATTTTTAACGCTTGCAAATAACTGCCGAATTTCATCCACAAAATGTTATTTTTATAATGTTTCTTGCATCTTTTTCAGGAGGATGAATCTTAACGCGACTAACGCCACCTTCTTTGACAACCAGGCAGGACCAAATCCAGGAATTTTACGACGAACACCGTTGGTGAAGGTTCTAGGCTTATCTTTCACTTTCGTGTTGGGAATCACAAGCATTTTGGGTAACTTCGCTGTGATCTTTGTTTCCTACTGGGATGAAGTTCTTCGAGATCAAGCCAACAATCTTCTACTGGTCTATTTGGCATGTACGGATGTACTGACTGGTGGATTCGTTATTATTCCCTCTGCCGTCTCTGTTGCAACTGATTATTGGCCATTTGGTGACATTTACTGCAGATTTCAACATACTATGACTTACACGTGTATGTGTGATTTTTCGTTCACAGATTCCCTGATTGGCCTATACAGGACTCTTGCCGTGATCAAACCTCTGCAATATCACAACAGAGCGCTTACCAAAGGCGTCATCTATAAATGCATTTTTCCTTTCTTAATAATTATTGGTTTATTCCTACCAGTAATTTTTAATGACTGCATTCAGTATGATTACTCCGATGGGGCATGTACCGGTCAGATCAATCTGTCCCAAGCTAGATATGCGACAGTATTGGGAGCTACCATTTGCCATTACATTCCAGTAGTTGTTATGGGGATATGTTATTCAATAATCGTTGCTACAATCATTAGGTCAGATGAAAATGTCTTGTTTGTTTGCAGAAATGTTCTTGAAGGCCCTCAAAGATTCCCTTTCTCAAACGATAGGAGAGCACGGGCTAGTATGTTTGTACTAGTTATATTTTACTACTTTACTTATTCCCCCTACATTTTTGGAAAGCAATTAAGATTAGTGTTTGGGATTACCTCTTTTGTGAAGTTTAATTACCTCCTGAACATATTATTCTACATGTCATCTCCGGTGAATCCTTTTATGTATGGCATTTTCAGAAAAGATTACAGAAAGGCCTATGAAAAACTTCTCGGCAGTTTTTAGCAGATGATTGAGAGCTGAAATTAAGACCTGAGTATACGCGTAGTTTCAGACCCAGTATTTTACAAAAAAAAAATATTTCACAAAGGCACAGACAGATACATATCGTCGCCTCCGATCAACAGTAAGACACCTAATCCCAAGAATAATAGTAAGATATCCTACTGTTGTTGTGAGGCGACGATATGTAGTTGAGGCTCAGATTTTCAGAGAACGCCATGCTTGAAGCAGTAAAAGCGTAGTCATAAGTAGAGAAAGCAAGGGATGTTCTGTGTAGTTTCAAGAGAGAAAAGGTGAAAATTTTCCATATTTAGCGAAGAGGAGGATAAAGGTTTCCATATTTGAAAAGTTTAATTGGCATTTCCTCCAGTCATGTGGCTAAAACTCATTTTATGGATTGGAATGTTGGTTTCTTTCATGGTTTAATCCAGCGTTTCTTCAATTGTGTTCCGCGGAACCCCAGGGTTCCACAAAGCTCTCTCAGGGGTTCCGTGAGACTTGCATGTTTTCATTACACATCTTTCAAATTTGTCACTTAAAAAATCCTTTCCCAAAATTTAAATTAAATTTACTTTTAATTTCGTATACTAATCTGAGCTTTATTACCCATCAGGGTTAGCCAAAATAGGAATAATTTTATTTTTCACCTGAAATTGTGCCTTTTTAGATACAAAGCACCTCTTTCTCACTCTTAAACATATCAATTTCGAAAAAAATCCCTAAGAATCTACTGCCTCCTAATAGCACCAAAGATAGTTTAAAAGTGACTTCAATGTTGAAAAACGTATGGAAGGACACCCCAAATTACTTTTCTTGCATTATTACCAAATATTGCCTAAAATTACGATTTCTGACGTAAATTTCAAATATTCTACTATTAATACTAGCCACTCTCCCAGTATGTATGGCAGCAGTTGAAAGCACAATTTTAACATTGAACGAATAAGGACCAATTTAAGTCAATACAACATACGGTGGCATCAAAGTCTCTGATTTATAAATAACTTTAAAAATTGTTGTAAAATAAGAAAAAATTTTGTTTTTAAGTTTTAAAATCTTTTTCTTTGCAAATTTTAGTGAATTATTAACGCTAATGTAGGTAAAACACATTAGTTTTTCTTTTCCTAACAAAGAAAATATTTTAATCATACAACTCGTGCATAAATTCTGAGATTATTTATCCCTATTAAAAATACTCAGACTCACAAATAGGCATAGGCGCCTTGTACGAGGGGGCAAGATGAGCAATTGCCACTTTCAACAGTAAAAGGACTTTACCCTTCCACTTTTCTAAGTTCGAAACTAAGGGTCGAATGGTTTACGCGGATTTTTTTCAATGAATTTTCAAAATTTTATGTTTTAACTTGGGAAATTTTAGGCATTACGGTTTTATGAAACAGTTAATTGAGTCAAAATTAGTATATACAGTTGTTGCTCAGTTTGTGTTTTTAACCGTCAAAATAATTATCTATAAGATACGAATTTGTAACTCAATTAAAAATTAAATGGTGTTTTTAAAAACTAAATAGCCTGAAAATACTAAAAAGTTTTGAGACAATTCGGAGCGAAAAAAGCGCTTGCGTAAAGGTGCTCAGACGTCAACGAGTAAACTTGCTCTGTCGCAAAGTTTCGATTTATTTTTAACGTGCAAAATTTTTTATTAACATTTCAGTTCATACAAATACAATTCCCAAAAAAAGGAATAAAATTCTGCTAATTTTTATATATTTGCTCTTTTTAAACTAAGTATTATTTATTTACAATAAGCTTCGAAACGTTCAACTCAAAATTTACTCGACTTGGTAAGAAACAGATTATTCTTTCTGCATGCTAGACCGAAGCTCGACTGATGCTCAAAAACTTGTGAGGATATTTGCTAAGGAGCAGCATCAATCTTTTATGACTGTGAGCTCTCCAATTATAATTCGTTTTGAAGAAAGGGCGCTGCATAAACGTGAATTGGTATACTATATAGTGATGATATGTTTACGTGTTGAAAGAAAAAATTGACTTAATAAGTGCTTGTTTTATGCTTTTTTCATAATATTACTTCGTAAAAATTAAAATGGAACTTTGATTTTGTAGGAGGGAATCTTCTGTGGCCATCAGCTTTTTGAGTTCGTTTCTCGAATTTTCGGAAGAAGGTCAATTCATTAATAATGACTAAAAATTCAACTGCCCAATTTTTAAAGATGAATTTTAGCTTTAAGTGTGTGTCTGTCAAAAAACCTGCCCCTCCCCGCACCTCCTTTGACCCCCCCCCTTTTTTTGGGGCACAGCCGCCTATGCAAATAGGAGTTATTGGTGTTCTATGATAATAAAAGATGATTAGCAGTTAGCAATAATTACCATGGTCAATAAAGAAGTCTATTTAATCATCACTTTAACGGCAAATAGTTAATGTGATAGTCTCTTTGAGATAAGAAGCTGGACTCGCTCTAACAGAACCTTGGCTAAACCATTGCAAAGTATTAACAAAAAAAGTAAGGGTTCCACAAAATAAGAGAGCATTTAAAAGGGTTCCACTGATCAAAGAAATTAAGAAACGCTTGTTTAATAATACTTTCTCCAACGCATTAACCACTATGTTTGAAATATGCTAAGACGATGCAGGCCGCTCTGGCTGGCGCCAGAGTAGGCCCGTTAGTGGACGTGCTCATGATACAGAGGGTGACCAAATTATTTTACTCAAACAAACTTTTCTTTTTTTTATTTGAACACATTTTAAAGTTTATTTAAAATATTAATTAAACATATTAAACGGAAAGTATATTCTGATCGATACTATAAATAGACAAAAAATAATTATTTTATGTCTAGTAACTCTGCCTTTTGCTGCTATCACGGTTTGGATGCGGGGTGGAATGCTTTCAATGCATGATATGGTTAATTGAGTTATCTAGTATTATATATAAAATCGTGAATATTTTTCCAAAAATCATTTTAATGGACACTGACACTGCCATCTGTCACATTTAAAATAATAAAAAAACACTAAAGTGAAGTGTTTCCATAATAAACTTTAAACTTTTAAATGAACTGTAAAATGTGTTCAAATAATAAAGCTACGAAACAACAATAAAAATACAGAAAAGTTTGTTTGAGTATAATAATCTTGTCACTCTCTGTATGTGGAGCAAACATACATAAGCATATGTGACATCAGGTCGGTTTGTATCTTACGTTACAGCGTTGCGTATTCTTAAAATCTGAGAATTTTGAATTACTGCTGGAAAACTGGTAAATGAGCAAAATAAATGAGCAATGCAAAAATGTTTTTTTCAAGCAGTTACTTTTAAAGTTTGCATATTATATGCACTGACGTATGCTGCAAAGCGATTCAAATGTTATTAGAAATTTATTAATGTTTTTAATTGCTTGGATCAAATCGGTCAAGTTATCACCTTCACATGCTTTGCTTTAAAATTATAAAACTTCGTTAGGCATATTGAGTTTCAGATATAAAACACAAAAAATTAACTTTATCGTACAATTATTTCGCACAGAACTAAATGAGACTGCTATTCAGCGTGGTAAAGTCAGTTTTCCATCTATATCCGCAAGACATCGACCTCAAACTATTTTATTTAGCTTTTTCTTGTTAAAAAATTCTTGCTTCACAAGATGTTCCTTTTTTTTTTCCTTTTGGTAAAAAGAAAAATGCTATTTAGTGGGAAAACGACATCAACTTCTTTCTTGTATTTTAAGGCATTTACACTTCGTAAATTTCAGCTATGGAGGTCACTTTTATACAAAACATAGCAAAATTTACACACATTTTAAGTGTATGTGTTTGTATCTTGAGTGATTATTTACATACCGAATTTCATAATATACTGTCGATAAATGAATGTGAAACTTTTGGAAACATACTTTTATAAGTAATTTACACTTTATGAATGTGTCGTCCGTATCAGAACCATATCCTTGAAAACCACTAACCATCTGTTTTATAGGGAACTTATTGACTATTATTTTGACAACTTTTTTCCCCTTTTTTTCCATTTTTTTTCTTTTTTAATTCCTAACTCAGTGATTCTCTAAAAGTCGATTTAGAACTGTAAAATGTCAGATAATGTTATTTAATCTAAAAAAAACTTACCAATATGGGTAACTGATCTCAATGTCGACGTAGCAAATTAAGATGACAATTTAGTGCCGAAAAAAAAAATTACCGTGTTTGCAGTACAGAAAAATTTGAACCATAAAAAATAAGCGATTGCAGTGCCAATTTGTACACCTCGTGGCGTATGGTGCGATGCATATGAATCTCCATACCCGCTAAACTTCCGTATTCCAATTGGTATAGTAATGGATAACGAAGTTTCCCTGAATACCGACAGCCTAGGTTCGGACCCAGTTGCGCACATTTAATCCTTTTTTTTACTCAGCGCAACTAGTCGCAACGTTTTCGTTTCTTCTACCGTTAAATTTCAGAAACAAATTTAGCAGGGTACGCTGTACTGATCTCTGCTGCGTCTCATGCTGCAATTATCTACATTACTGTCCCGTTAAACTTTTCATGCATACATTTTGCCTGTAAATTTTTCTTAGGTTCTAGCTTGTAGCATCTGAGCATCTTAGTTCATATATTTGATAATGTTTGTTTCAGTGGCCGTTTAAAAATGCATTATTTTTGCACAACTTGTGAAGAAACTTTAAAAAATAGGTTGGATAAACAAGAAAATGTGTACTTATTTCTAATTTGATAAAAATTTCTTTTTTTACGTGCATATTTTTTTAAGTATCTTACTATTTATTTTACCCTTCAGAAAATCTCACTTTATCCCTTTGGAGGTAATTACCCTCCGATAGAGGACAGCTGATATACCTCCTTTTTTCTCGTTATTTTCGTAAATTTTAAATATTTCCAATTTTACGAGCGTCGCTGATGGAGTAGTACGTTTATTTGGAATCTAAAGGGCCAGTCAATAAGAATTCACAAACAGTTAGTCATTTTCTGATGGTTGATGTATGGCACCATTTAGCGCATTGCATCTTACTTTCACCACACTAGAGACTCGAGTGTCTCTAGTGTGGTGGTGATCTTATCTAATGTTACCCAAGCTCTTACTTGCCACCCAACTAGTGACGTCATTGTATAAAAACATCACAAACAGGTATGATTATGATTTCAGCCGCTATATATACAGGCCGACGCATCAGCTTAAGTTTAGCCATTTTGGATCGGATTTTTCATTGTTGCCGAGCTAGGGTTACCTGAGTAAAGTTTCGGGTTTTGCCAAATTGGTCAAAAATAATATTTTATTTAATAAACAATTCACGTGCAGCTTGTAATTGCTCGCAGTGAAAAATCACCAAACGGGAGGACTCGCCAAAGAAGACAACCACTCAAATAGGAGCTCCGATCCAAAATGTCTGATCTTAAACTGATGCGACGACTCATATATGTAGGGGCTTTTGATCATATTTACTCCCAAAAATGTACATCCTAGTAGTTTAGAAGTGCACGTTAGAGAAAACGATGCCAAAAATGTGAAACAAAAGTGCCAAATATGTGTTACAGGTGCTAATGGTTGTAAGGACTTACGCAGTACTTTGTACACTATATTTATTTCGAAAAATTGCCACTAAAGTATTTTAAGCTTCGATGTAGTGATTAGAAAGTAATAATTATTGTGAAATTGAACCAATCAGTACATCAGATGAAAAAAAGTACACCTTATTTCAGAATAACCCACTGATGAATCAGATAGAGTTCCCGTTTCCATTCTGATGCTACTGCATTTGAGGCAAGGAGAAGCAAGGAAAGGTAAGCGGCAAAATACAAAATTTTCATATAAACAGTAAAAAAGTAGGGGAACATCCCTTCTGTCTTGGAGCAAGAGATAGTACTAGTAGCCCTGCTAGGCGCTGATATACAGCATGATTTTAAAAAGTATATATATCAATGAAAGCCTATACCTAGGATGTTATCTTTAAACTCGATTTTACTCAAAACATGAAAACGTCCATGTACATCTCTTTGCTTCTCACTGTCTCATATGTGCTAGAAATATAGCACTGAGATCTGTGAAGCAGAGTAATAAGGCGATATCAACAAACATTATGCTTGTAAGATGGTCGCAGTAAATGTTGATTCCTTAGTGAGAATATCATTACTTCGAGAGACAAATCAGACAAATTTCTTCTACTGGAAAGATCTTTAACGAAAACAGAATTTTCAAGAAGGATTTTTTTTTTAATGATTTTATTACATGAAAACTATTGCATTGGTTTCCTCAACAAATACAAAATTATGCGAGCTGAAGAAATACAAGAATTTTTTGTGCTTTATGTACGGTAAACTGACCAGTGAATGATCAATTACGCACAGTTACGTTTTTAAAAATTCAATCATATTTTATAAAACTGTAGCAATTGCAACAAGTCAGTAAAACGACATTCTTTCACTAAAACATCAGTCATTACAGGCTCTTTTCGCTTATTGAAATGCCTTTAGAACCACATATTGCACTCGTTAAAAGCAAAGGTGCAGGTGGTTAGGTGTTGGTGTTTTACGTCCAAAGGCACAGGTTCGGACCTCTGGCTCCAGTCGGTGGATTTTCAAGATGCACAGAATCGACAGCGACCTAGGGTTAAGCGGCATGTAAAAGATCTTTTAAGCATTCGTTTCATGATATTTTATCGCGGAAAAACAGGTGATACAAAACACTGCATGATCAACACAAAATATTTACAAAATACAAAAAAAATATAATGAAAAATGTTTTTGATCTGTTATTTAAAACGAGCTTATGTGTGCATCACATGACTTCTTTTGCACCAATTTAATGTTATTTCCCCATTATTGGCAATTTTAATGTGATTTAATAATTAACTTTCTGAATATCACCAACAGTGGCGAAATTGAAACCAGATTTTAAAAAAAAAATTGCCGAATTTGTCGACAAGTTGGCGACAAAACTTGGCAATCAAAAGACTGGCGATATATCGCCAAGTGTCCGCAAAATTATAACACCACTTGAGTTGCATCGGAACTAACAATGATTTCCTCGAAAGAAGGTGCAAAAGACTCTTTTAGAAACTCCCGAATGCAACCAAAAAGGGAGGTGCACAACTAAGATTCCACTAGGAGTCTAAGTACCAAATTTCAACTTTCTAGGACATACCGTTCTTGAGTTATACGACATACATACGCACATACATACATACGCACATACATACGTACATACAGACGTCACGAGAAAACTCGTTGTAAATAACTCGGGAATCGTCAAAATGGATATTTCGAGCGTCTTTACGTTCTAAGGTATGTATGCACGTGTAGTCGGTTCGAAAAAAAAACTGGGCTACCCCCCCCCCCCCCACTGGGATCGGGGCAAGGTGGTCCAAGCAGCTAGGTCGTAATCTGAACCTTTTAATTATTAGTGTATAATATTTTTAATTTTTACTATGAAAATTTTCCCTCGAGGTACTCTAATAGCTTTGACTAAAAAATAATAAATGTCTATATTTAATTATTTCTTCTCTTTCAAATCTTCGAAAGAAAAAAGATTCAATTAACACTAGTCTGATCTACAATTTCGTCAAATTTAAACTTTGTTTTGACACATTTTATTACATCACTATTTGATCACTGAAATAATGGAAAAAACAACTAAAACAAAAAGACACTATAATAACTAAATAGCATTAAAAAGTAAAATAACTTTTACTCAGTAAAATTGTGCTTAAAAAAGCACTAATATTGTTTTTAAAATCAGTTTTCATTAATAAATATTCTAGCTAGAGATGTAAAATTTCCGGAAGTTTTGAAGTGGAGGGGAAAAAACGGTTTTTACTGTTTTTTTCGGGAAAAATTGAAAAAAATGGAAAAGTTGATTTTTTTTTTTCAATGAATAAAATAGGGTTTTTTAATAGCTCTTTGTTTCTTAAACATATAAAGAGTTAAGCATTGAAAATTTGCAATCCACATATCTTCTTTTTCTGCTTGACAAAAGTACACATTAAGGTAACTTTAATTTGAAAAAAAAAGACTTTTTGTCTTATAACTGAGAGCTTTCTTGGTCATCCACCAGAAAAAAGTCAAGTCGTCGTTCAACCAATAATATTGGGTAAGGTGTGACTAATCATAACAATTACACTTTCTGTTTTAAATTGCCTTTGAAGCTTGAAATAATAATTGTAATTTTTGACTTTCAAACATGATTGATATTGTTTGAAAGAAAAATAAACATATTTCCCTTCCTTACAATGTAACTTTACTGTGTGAAAATGAAGGCTATTGAGTTTTTATTTTTTCTAATCCAGTCTGAGTCCAAATCAAAACTAAATTAGTTTTTTCGTTTTCTTTCCAACATAAATCCAAAATCAAAACTGCGTAATGGTTTCTGAAGCTGAACCAAAACTTAAAACTGGAGTTTCAGTTCATTTATGCGGCCGTGCTATGTACAGTAGTAAAAGTAGTCATACTTGCACTTTTGAACAAAACTGAGTTATTATAACCAAGTTTTTCTCTGTTTCATTTTTACTTAATATATAAAATGTTTTAGGGTCATTTGATCAAGAACTTTTTTTTTTAATTTAAAAAAAAATGACTTCTGAATCAAATATATGGAAAAGCCAAACTTTAAAACACAATGTCTCAGCTTGAGTTCAACTGCAGTTTCCACTTTTATGCTTAGCACGGCAGCATACAGGGTGGGGCAAAAAAGAAAACTCGGACAAAGATTGCATTATCGCATGGAAGTAAAGTAATTTCATTTTAATGAGTTTTATTTATTTTTGTTTCTCACTTTATTAGAAAATAACTTACAATGTATCTCCTAGTTTATGTATTGTTTTTCGGTTTTCTTACACTTTTAAGCAAAAGACCTGCTTTTTAAAGTTGTTTAACAAAGTAGAACGACAATGCGTTTGCTTCTTGTGCCTTGGCAAACAGTATTTGATGCGGTATGCCGCTTCAGGTGGCTTAAAAATGATAGTCGATGTTCAGAAAGTGCATAAAAACGAACAGCGAGCGTTTCAGTTAATTGTTAGGTCATCCAAACGAGCGTTCAATGAAATCCTTGGGTTTACACGGGAGAAATCGTTCGTAAGATAGGAAATTTGTGACCTATAAGAGCGAATAAGGGCAAAAACAACTCAAACAAAAGTTTTACGAGTTCCAAAAAGTTCAGGCATTCGTACGACTCCAAAGATACCAGAAACGTTTGAGACAGGTACGCACTGGAAGAGATACCCTTCTTTTCTTTTCACTCCAGGGTGCCCCGTACCTACCAATATTTATGGTTTAACCAGTCGGATGGGACCCCGAAGAGAACTCTGATTCTTTGATCCAGACGAGAAGCCGAGCAATCCCTGGTCCAGCACTCCTAGAGGTATCTTTTCATTTGGAGGTTTTCGTGACCACGAACATATTTAACGTCCCCCAGTCACCATTAATGAAGACGGTGGATCTTCGATCAGCCAGGATTGAACCCGGGGCCCTCCGGTCACAAGTCCGATGCCTTACCAATCAGGCCACTACGGCCTTATAGAATAACCTTTCACTGATTTACCGTTCAACCAGCTCATAACCCCCAGACTAATAGGATTTGGTTTGTAGACACTCCAAGGACCTTAGAAAATGTTAAACATCGTCAAAATCCAATGTCAGTCTTTGTCTGTGGTGAACTCAGCACAAGCAACAAAAAAATCTGTTTTTTTTTTTTTTTTTTTTTTTTTTTTTTTTTGTGGATGTGGGCCATAAAATGAATCAAAAAGTGTACCAGAAGAACATTTTAGAAGCTGTTGTATTTCTGTAGACCTACGAGCACCTAAGCCCAGCAATGTAGACTGGACATTTCAATTTGACTCACACCAGTTCATACGGCCAAAAAGACAAGAGTGGTGCAAGGCACATTGTTTTTGACATGATATCATCTTTAGAGTGGACGCTCTACTCGCTAGTTCTTAATTCCATTTATTACACTGTACGGTCAGTTTTAGAGTCAAAGTTCTACCCTAAGCTACACATAAGTTTGGACTTTCTAGGCTAATTGCTTTATAGGGAATAGGATTGATTAAAAGACTTGCGGCTCTTGAATGAAAAATTCAATAAGCAGTTGCACCTCTGTATTACTTCAAAAGGCGGCCAATTAGAAACCAATTAATGTATGGATGCTAAAGATCTTCTCTTATTATTATTTTTTGTGTTGTTTTAAATTTACTTACTTTTAATAATGTTACATGGAATTTTTTGCCGCAACTTATACATTTAGTTTGCACAGTCAGCAGAAACTTAGTTCTGTAATTAAAGTTAAGCTTGTTGATTTATGACAAGGATAAAAATAAAATTTTTAAAAATCCCCGACTGAATCGCAACTGTAGAATCAAGAGGGAAAATTGAAAACCGTTTTAAAAGCCTTATATTATTAAAAATCTATGTCAAGTACTTTATTTGCTACTAGGATGATTCCGCTTGCCAACCCTGATTACTTTGTGTTAGATCATTTCGTGGTTAAAACTCGCTTCGATCGCTCATTGGTCTTTTAAAGATATTTAGTTTAATTACCCCAAGCAATATAAAGGTTTTATGTGCAAATTGTAACGTTAACCTCGACATTTTCCTTAAAAAAATTACAACTTGCAAGCTGCTGTCAATCAACGTCCAGCCATATTTTTAACACGCTAATATTATCTTCACAGGTATCCATCTTTTAACTTGCTTCTGTACGCAATCGAGTATTTAAATTCAATTTTTATCCCCTCCCTGTGCTTGGACTCTTTAAAAGTGAGTATGTGACCTGATACCTAGTGACTATTCAGTATAGAGTCAGGTGGCATAAAATGGGTATAAAATAGCCTACTTTTGGATTCTCACTCGTGTATTTTTGCCAAAATATTTCTTTTCTTTTCTTTTTTTTTTCTTTTGCTTTATATATACACTAGTGGTACCCGCACGGCTTTTCCCGTAGTAGAAAATTAAAAGGTCATTTGATTCGCCTGTATATTTACAAATGATGGAAGATGAATTTCTCGCCAATTGGCGTTGTTCGTTCATTTGCTCGCCCATGTTACGGTTCCACGTTATGATAATTTCGTTATCTACTCTTCCGCGTTATAATAATTTGCTGAATAAAATGTTCTTAAAATTGGAATAGAAAAAGAACGGAATCGAATTTCCGAAAAATCGCTTCGAGGTGCACACCCCCATGCTACAAACTAATTCTGTGACAAATTTCGTGAAAATCAGCCAAACAGTTTAGGCACTATGAGCGTCACAGAGATCCAGACATCCAGACAGAGAGACTTTGAACTTTAATATTAGTAATTAGTGGTACCCGCACGGCTTTGCTCGTAGTAGAAAATTAAAAGGTCTTTTGGTTCGCCTGTATGTTTACAAATAATGTATAGTGAATTTCTCGCCAAATGGCCTGCCCATGTTACGGTTCCACGCTGTTATAACTTGGCAATTTACTCGTCCATCTTATGATAATTTTGCCCGGGAAAATGTTCTCAAAATTGGAGTAGAAAAAGAACAAAATCGAATTTTCGAAAAATCGCTTCAAGGTGCATACCCCCCCCCCCCCCCCCATGCTACAAACTAACTTTGGGCCAAATTTTATGAAAATCGGCCGAACGGTCTAGGCGCTATGCGCGTCACAGAGATCCATACAGAGAGACTTTCAGCTTCATTATTAGTAAAGAAGATTAAATACAAACTGGCAACAGATAAAAATTTTAAATCATTGATTTTAATTTCCTTGTCGGCCAACAATGAATTCGGTTATCAATCGCGTGAATAAAGGCTTAGCCGTTATTAAAATCTGCTTTAAAAAAACGTTATAATTCGAATTCTATGAAAAATGGAAGTTCCAATCACATTCTATCAGACGCGGAAAAAATTCTCTCTTTTTTTTTTGGTAATAAATTTCAAAATTTTTAACTATGTTTTCACTGCAAAAATCGCGAAAAACCTTTTACAGGTTTTTAATTAATATCTTCGTTAATTAATGTCATCCAAAGCTGCAACCTAGCTAAGAACACTCTCGATCAAATCTTCTTTCGAACAATTTATTTTATTTATTTTTTTTCAAAATCAGTCTATCCGTTTATGCGCTAGAGTGACACAGAAAGACACACGGATACACAGATACGTCTAACTTATAACCCCCTTCCTTTGTGTGTCGGGGGTTAAAAAAGGAAAATAAATTCTTCACTAAGGATATGGGTTTACTTTTTTTTTTTTTTTTTTGCAAAATGTATTGAATGTTTTTTTTTTATTTATATGCAAATTATATTATCATACAACAACTAGCATTATCAAAGTTAGACAGTATTTTAACATACAAGGTGGGGGTGGGGATTAAATTGCATCAGAATTAAGTATGAGAAATTTCTAATAACTTTTTGCTGAAAATATCAATTAAAACTTCCAGAAAAGTTGAAAACATTAATTTTTTCAATTTTTCCGGAGTGAAAATAAACACCTTCAAAAAAACCGTTTTTTTTTTCGGGGTTTTTTCCGAAATTTTCCGGTTTTTTCCGACTGTTTTCATCTCTAATTTTAGTTCAACTCAAGTTTTATATAATTGGTTTTAAATAATACTACTAACAAAAAAAAATACCTGATTTTACTTACCACATCATTTTTATTTTAAAATGACTATGTTTTATAAGTTTGTAGTAATTAATCAATATTAATGCATTTATGTATTTATCTTGTTTTGCTTTGTGCTATGCATCTGGGAAAACAAAGTGTTAAACTAATATTACATTTCAGAGGAAAAGATGCTATTGTGTTTCGTTATAATTATGTCTAGAACATTGCACATGTAGCGCACACATTTGCACAATGTAATAAATTTACTGTGTGATTGTATTGTAGTGTAATTTTTGATTATCTACGAAGCTGTATTGCTCACTTGCAACATATATTTGTTAAATAAAATGTTTGTTTCGAATGGTCTCTTGTTATGTATATTTACGAAAGTATTTCCTTTTCTGACACTATTACCATTCATATCTGCAACAACTGGACACCAATTTCTCAGTTATGTACTCTCCCTCATGTTTTGGTAGTTATAACTTTTCATTTTAAAGCATAGACTCGATATGAGTAAAGAAAGCATTTTAGATTATTTATTTCGGCATTTGTTTATTTATACCGCTGAAATTACATAAAAATATGTATAATATGCATATACAAAAAAATAATCGTCAAGTAACTCGCCATATAATCTTCCCACATAGTTATGCCCTCTAGATGTTAGCAGTTTTGGTCTAAAAATAAACGTATCGCTGCGATCTAAGAGGCCTTTACTTTTTCAAAAAACATTTAAAGGTTTAGTTTAAGAAGATTTTCATGCGAAATCTCATGGTTCACCTCAATATTTAGTTAAGCAATTCAAACGACTATAACTTGCGAATTGTTGCCTAACATCGATTACAAATTTCAGTCCAATTTTGTAGCGTCATAGCCAGGGGTGTCCATCCCCCCTCTTTTTTTTTCAAGGGCAAAAACGCACCCCATTTAAATGCTAAATAGCACCCTTTCCAAGAAAAGCCCCCCCCCCCCCCGTAAAAGATCATAACCCCTTTAAAATCATCCTCCTCTAAAGATTTCAATGGTGCAGTTTGCGCCATTAACTCCTTCTCGTGTGGGCTCTCCTGTTATAACGTTTATACGATTTTTCTTGGCTGCTGTGACACATCATTACATTTTTATGTTATGGTAAGATTTAATGGCTATAGGCAACTACTATTTATTTGGCAGTACGATTTCGATAACTGGGAGTCTTCGAAGTTTTTCCAACTGTTAGCAATTTGTATACGGTAACTATAAATGTTGTAAGGTAAGTTATTGTTACACTAACTAAAACAACTGACTTGGTTTTGACTGAGACCTCGCGACTTTTTACGGTGAAGTGAGATTTGCATTTTTGTACATGTTATGTTTTTGAGGGGATAAAAAACAAAAGCAACAAACTAAAAGTTTAAATTTGTAATCTAGTGTTATAAAAGTGCAGAACAAAGTTGTTCATTTCTCTAATCGTTGTCTTTCAAGATGGGATTTTTTGTTAGAGTCCCTCTTCTACACCGTAGAGTCATCCTGGCGCAAAATCTCACATTTCACTTCGATTATATTTTGCAACTAAAATTTATAGTTAAGCAGCAAAGAACAGGTTTTCATTTAGGAAATATTTGAGGGTCATTATTTTACGCCCATTCGGTATTTTAACCAGCTTCACAAATTACGCAGAATACATTTAAGCCCTATTTTCCAAATCTAAATCCTGACTGTCTTTCTTATGCTTCAAACAATGGTTTCTGATTCTTTGTACATTCATGGAATTTTAGCTCCTCTAACACATCACCACCCCCAACCTTTTCGAAGCGAGACAAAATTTAACAAAATGGTTTTCGACTCAGAAACAGTTGATGGACACCTTATGAAATATTTTTATTACTTACTTTGTTTTTAATATTTATTGTATATATACAGGGTGCAGTTCGATCAAATCTGCCACACGAAAGGGGGTGTTAGAAGAGCCCAAGCGGAGCATAAAACCACCCATTATCGGGTCCAATCCTTAACCGTAACGGAGTTATGGTAAATATAAGGAAAATAAGTAAAAAAAAATAAAGTTCTCAAGAAACTACCGATATCTGAGATTCCTGTTGAACCTACACACAAAACAAACACATATTTGGAAAGAGCAAACTAAATCTTACAAAATGTCCCTATTTTTATCAAGATAGTCGCATTTTACAGCAAGCTACGAGCTTTGAAACATTGGAAACACTCAAAATTCAAATGGTGCCAAAGTTTTCCATCGGCATTTTCAAAAACAACCGTATGAGTTAAATTGGTCAAATCTACTAAAAACTGGCCCATTTCACTAGCTTTAGATGATACAACAACAAATCATATTGGGCTTCAAGTTCAGCAGAAATTCATGCTTTTGTTTTAAAACAGTGTAAAAATCTGCATTCGTCGAAAAAGGAAAACCAGCAAAGAATCGCACTTTTCTGTTTTAAATTTTCTGTTTCGTGTAAGCATGTTGCTTTTCTTTGAAGAAGAAAATGATTTTTTTTTTTTTTTTTTTTTTTTTTTTTTTTTTTTTGTATCAAAATACACTGGCCTCAAAAAGTTAAGATGCAATAAGTTTTTCGAAGCTCACCATTAAAAAAGTGGCAGTAACAATAAAATGCATAGTTTTCATGGATGATAATAATGAACTTATAAAAGAACGATAGCTGCCACTTTTATTTTATAGAAAAGAACATATCTTTATAAGTGAGGAAAAAATACGCAAATATGATGCTTTCGTACTTTTGTGTGTAAGTTGTGTTGAATTTCAACTGCTGTTGGCAGTTTCGGTGACAATAGTCAATAGCGTTTAGAAAATGTCTCACAGACGTCGTTTGCCCGATTCGTTGAGGTGGAGGGCAGTTAGATGGATAAAAATGGGATTGTCGCAGGTTGATGCTGCTAGACGTCTCAATATATCTCGAAGTATTGTTCCTGGCCAACCACGAGCAACAACACCTGTAGAAGATCGTTTTCTAGTTCTTTCAACCCGAAGGAGAAGAACCACTACTATGCCATCAAAAGTTACCCTTTATGTGAAGATGGGGCTCGGCGCTTCTTCAAACTAATCACTACAGCTAGATATTTATCCACTGAGTTGAAGGCAAAATAGATCCCGTTTTCCAAAGAAATAGTGTTTTCGCATATCCTAAAAGTTAATTTATTGCAATGCTAACAGACTTTGAACAGTACATCCGTGAATTGGCAGCCGGTTGGATTTTAGAAACTCGTAGTTTTCAGCAAAATACTCCCGACTTTATCCTAAATACGATCAGAATTGGAAACTCTTGTTTCCAATTCTGATGAAACATTCAAAGAGAACATGGATTTTCTACTCGTGCCTAAAATTACAGACGTTATTCCATCAACTCAATTAAACGTTTCAAACATAAAATTTCCTTCTTTCATTGAGTTTGCTGATCCTATGTTTTTCAAACCAGGAAAAATTCATGCCTTAATCGGAGCTGAATTCTTTTATAAAATTTTAAAACATTCTACATTTGCAGTTAGCGATCAACTTACATTGCAAGATTCAGTTTTCGGATGAATTCCAACTGGAGTTCAGGACGAAATAAAAGTTCAGTGTCATCTAATTAGAGACTTTGATGAGCTGAATTATAATTTAAAACAGTTTTGGGAACTAGAATCTATAGGAATCAAACATGAGGATTCAAAATTATTGGAAGAAGACCAAGTACAGAACATATTTGATAGAATTGTTAGGTTCGTAAAAGATCGTTTTGAGGTTGAATTACCCAAGAAAAGAGATTGGAACGAATTGAATGAAAATTTTAATAGTGCTAAACAACGTTTAGAAAAGCTACAGAGAAATTTTATCAAAATGAAAGAGTTGTATAAACAATATTCTGAAATAATCAAAGATTATTTAAACCTAGTGATTATAAAACAGGTGGAAGAGAATCAACCCGATTCACGGAAGGCTATTTATCATATGCCTGATAATGCAGTCTGTAAAGAAGCCAAACTTACAACGAAGGTTCGAATAGTCTTTGACGCAAGTTCTCATGAGGGAAATGAACTATCATTAATTGATTGTTTGTGGCCAGGCACAAATATGAATACACTTCTATTCGATATTTTAGTGCAGTTTAGATTGCATAAGATAGCTTTTATTTCAGATATCGAAAAAGCCTTTCTGCAGATTTCGCTAGCAGAGAGGGTTCGCGATGCTGTTCGATTCTTGTGATTTAATGAAGATTTTAAATCTTTCAAGGATTTCAAAATATTAAAATTCAACCACGTTAACTTTGGAGTAAGTTCAATCCCATTTTTACTCGCAGCAACTATTAGACATCTTCTAGAAAAATATAAAAATGACTGTCCTGAAACAATTTTCCTTTTAGATAATTGCTTTTATATTGATGACTTATTTTCCAGTGGTAAGGATCTTGAAGAAGCACTTGAAATCTCTCGCAGTGCAAAATATATTATGGAAGCCGTTGGGATGACTCTCCGAAAATGGATCAGCAACGATGCAGGCTTGATGGAGACTTGGAAAACGGAAAAGTTCGATACTTGTCCTATGTATTCAAATAATAATTTAGGTACTCAACAGACTAAAGTCTTAGGTATGCCTTGGTACCCAAATGAAGATTATTTGAAAGTAGATATAAGTCTTTTTGATTTAGACTATAATGATACTAAACGCACAATACTGCAAACAATAGGGAAGATCTTTGACCCTTTGAGATTAATATCACCTTTTACAATAAGAGTAAAGTGCTTGATTCAGGAGCTTTGGCAGGAAAACATCTCTTGGGATGAAAACCTAAATCCTAAAATGGAAAAAGAATGGATGCGATGGCATGCTGAATTACCTCTTTTAGAGGAACTGAAGATTCCAAGATTAGTCCTCGATACAACCAGCGAGGAAGACATAGTAGAAATTCATAGTTTCTACGATGCCAGTAAGAAATCATACAGAGCTGCAGTTTATTTAAGAGTGAAAACAAATGATGGAATTTATGTGAATCTCATAACTTCGAAGAGCCGTGTAGCACCTTTAAAGATTGTAACAATGCCAAGACTAGAACTACTTGGAGCCTTACTAAGTGCAAGATTATCTACTAAAGTGAAAGAAATCTTCGACAAGAAGATAACGTCTACAGCATATTATTGGACGAACTCGAAAATAGCGCTTTATTGGACTAAAGGCTCTACAAAGCGATGGAAAAGCGATGGAAGCAATTTGTTGCTAACCGTGTCATGGAATAGTTTCACTGTTCCACGAGGGACAACCCGTGTGACATCTTGAGCAGAGGTGCTAGTGTTAGACATCTTTTAGAGAACTCTATGTGGTTCCAGGGACCAAAATTTTTGGCAGTTGATGGCCTTCCTCTCCTCGAAGAGACAATTGATGTTCCCGAGACAGACTATTTGCCAGAGACTAAAGTGAAATATAGGGACATAGAGAATGACTCTAAAATTAATATTTCTCTTTCTATTTAAAGCAGTTCTGAATTGATTGAGACATTGTATACTTGAACAAATAATTTTAGCAAGCTAATTAGAATATGTAGTTATATTTTTAGGTTTAGAAACAATATCCTCCTCAGAGGAATTAAAAGTACAAGTAAGTATCTCACCACCAGTGAGTTACAATTTGAAACCGAATTTCTCATTAAAGAAGCTCAGGAAGGTAAGTTCCCATGTGAAATAGATGCTATAAGAAAAGGGCAAAATGTTCCTTCTAATTCTAAGTTTCAATCATTAAATCCGTTTTTGGATAACAACTCGATGCTTAGAGTAGGGGGTATACTAAAAAATTCGAATTTACCGTTTGATTCAAAGCATCAGTTGATTCTGCCTAGTGATCACAAACTTACTGCCTTAATTTTTGAATGTTCATAAAAAATATTTGCACATTGGTGCTCAAGGTTTAGTGCACCAAGTTGGGATGCAATATTGACCTCTCAAGGCAAAAAGCATTGCTCGTAAGGTAGTACACACTTGTGTTACATGTTTTTAGCAAAGATCAGAATCAATGGATCAATTAATGGGAGACCTTCCCTCTGAACGTGTTGCACCTAATTCAACATTCTTACACTGTGGTGTAGATTTTTGCGGAACATTTTATATAATATACAAAAATCAAAGAAATGGAGTTTACCCAAAGGTTTACGTAGCAATCTTTGTATGCATGTCAACCAAGGCCGTGCATATGGAGACTGTAAGCAATTTATCCGCTGCAGCATTTATCGCCGCTCTAAAAAGATTCTGTGCTAAGAGAGGTAAAATACGAACTATCACTTCTGACAATGCGACCAACTTTAAAGGTGATGTTCAGAATTGAATTCATTCAAAAAAATGCTGAATTCTCCTAACGAGGACTTTGCAAATTTCTTAGCCAGTAGAATTTATAACTTGGAAATTCATTCCCCCGCGTTTTCCCGACTTTGGAGGCTTATGGGAAGCTGGGGTCAAATCTTTTAAACATCATCTCCATAAGGCATTAGGAAACAGTAAAATTACATTAGAGAAGTTTGAAACTCTTGTCATTCAAATCGAAGTGAGTACTCAACTCGCGGCCTTTATTTCCTCTTTCAGAGGACATAAATGAATTTGAGGTCCTAATTCCTGGGCACTTTTTGATCGGCCGTCCTATATGTGCAATTCCTGAACCTACACTGTTATAACCAGGGGATGAAGACGAGTGAATATATTTCCTCTAAGGTGAAAGCATGGTGCCCTAAGGTGCAATACCGGCCAGGAAATGGAGCAGAGGAGCCAAAACAACATGCAATCACAGAAAGACTTGCTGCGCATGCGCTTTTGCCTTAGACATGCATTCAACCACTTCAATATGGCGGACAAATGATGGTTGCATCTAAGGATTAAAACACAACTTTTCTAGGATTAATTATCCGAAATAACAAGTAAGTACAGCTTTTGATCACTTTGTAGCTTTTAGGGCTTTCAAACATAGTTAAAAGTATTTAAAAGTGCATTTACTGCTTTTCAGTTACCATTACTGTCGTTTAGTTTCAGTTTATTGTTACTGTCGTGAAATTTCCATCATTAAAAACGCTACCAAAAATATCTATCATTATTTTCTTGAGTACTCGATAAGCAACATTTAATCACCAAAATAACCAGCTATGATTATCAATAATCAACAAGTGCGGACCAGAACAAAAATGATTATTGTGCTTCGTAGGATACAACAGAAGAGCATGCGAAAACGTAAACAGTAAAAAAAAACATCTTTCTCCGTCTGGCTTTTTTTTTTTTTTTTTTTTTCCTTTTTCATTCAAGAGTTTGAATCATTTCCTGCTAGCGGTTATTGTCTCGATAGCGTTAGAAGTTTCTTTTGGTTTTTAAATTATGGAGAAACTTCATGTGCATTTTATTTTGTTAATCTTGATTAACGTTTATGAAACGATTTTGTTTTTCCGTAACTGTAATATCCCATAATATTTTTGGCTCGTCATGTAAAAATCCATAAGTACTTGCATTATACTTCATTTTCGACACGATCATGTTTTAGTAAATGTATGATTTCTCACATTATTTAAATAATTACCCGTCTTTAATTTCTAATATATTTGTGACAGCTCTCTGATACCAAGTGAAGGGGTAGATATTAATTGTTTTATTAATTTTTAACGTTACTTTGTAAAAAAAAAAAAAAAAAAAAAAAAACACGTTAGAACGCCGAATTTTTTCACAAGTTTTTAACGGTTCCCGAGTTATTATTATTTATTTTATGAATTTTTAAGAAAACGATTAAGATTTCACTGGTCCGAAAAGTTTTTCATTTGCTTTTACCGGCCCGTGGTTTAAAAGAGGTTGAGAAACACTGAGTTAGAGCACGCTCAGATGAATTAAAGCAATGAGCACTTCTTAACTATGTTGAAACTCTGAAACATGATCAAAGGTTATAATTACAAGTTTTAATCATTTCCAGTATTGAGTTCAATGTGAAAAGTGTCCAAAACGTTGAATATCATGAATCAAAAGAAAACTTTAAAAAAAAAAAAATACACAACTGTATTCAAAAATGCACACGATACGGGGAAGGGGGAGGAGGATTTACAGTAAGGGTGTAATTTCTCTCTCTGAAGGTTCCATTTTTTTCACCCCGGCTGCCTATTTTTTAAAAGGTGCCTGTTTTTCACCCTATTTAGAGGTACCAATTCGGCTCCGTATTGGGTGTCGCTGGTGAACAAGCGTTTTTACCCTGAAAGGTGCCAAATGCATCCTGTAGTTTTAACAGTGTAATGTTATAAATATTGCAGATAATAGATCATCACATTGTAAACGTATTACAAAATACGTCCAAAATATTTGGAATCGGTGGTCCACGGACTATCTCAATCATTTACAGCAGCGTGGTAATTAGCAGTTTAAAAAAGAAAATATAAAAATAGGAGCTTTAATGCTATTAAAAGAAGAAAATATTCCACCTTGCAAGTGGGTCCTTGCCCGAATTATTGAGGTAATTTCAGAAAAGGATGGAATTATTCGTACTTGTAAACTTAAAACTGCAACTGGTGTATTTCAACGCCCCATATCCAAATTATGTTTATTGCCAATTCAAGATAATGCAATTTAATTCAACAAATTCTTCATGTATACTGTGTTTCACACTACACTTATTTCATTATGTTTTATCAGTTTTATGCATCCATGTGTTTTGTTATCTTGCGCATTTTTAACTGTGAATTTTAAATTCTGAAATATATTATATTTCACCTCATGTTGCGGCACGGGAAGATCCCAAGTTGCGTCTCACTGTTGCATCATGGGAAGAAATGCGCCTCTGCAAGGGACGCATTGCATTATATTAAGTGAGTTGGTTGTTAGCTGTTGGTTGTACCAACACATTGTATGCATGTCGCTAATTTTAAATGTAAGCGGCTTTTGCCCATTAATACCAATCTATTAAACAAATAAAAAGACTTTGAAAACTTGTTATTGGAGCATTATAACTTTGAACAACTCTTATGATTAACATGCGTGTCTATTTTGATTATTTTTAGTTCACATAATTAAGCCTAGATTAACAGGAAAAAATCCTATCTTTTAGACAAAAACCTTCCAAAAGATTCAGTTTTAGAAATTGCAAATGTAACACCAAATTGGACCTGCTGGCTACTTATTACAAAACTAAACAATAATTTTATTTTCTTTAGGTTATCCCCAAAAGCGCAATTTCAAACAAAAATATAACAATTAGTAAAATTAAGCGATTGAATAAATGAACTAATAAAAATCAGTAATCAACTAATAAATTCCAAGTTTATATTTTGGTAAAATTGGAAATTAGAAATCAATTACTGCTTTCGACACCTTAGGAGTTATTTAGTATTCTCGGTTTGATTGAAAATTTTTACAAGCGAAACTTATGGATAGGTTCAACTTTCGTCAGCGTATCCTGCTTAGTTTTAGGTGATTTATTTTTATTTTCAACTTTTATTCCCCTTAATTAAATTTTAAGATCTTATATTTAAATGAGTTTTAAGGGGTTAATGCATACGTAGTGTGAAATTTAATTGAGATCAAATTGCTTATGAATGCTTAAAATAAATTGTTATTCTTGAATTTTTATGATATTTAATCATTAAATTAGAGAGCCAAGCGAAGTTTTAAAAATTCATGAGATTGAATACCTAACTTTGATATGAACTTCCTTCATAAACTTTGATAACAAATCCGATAGGATGTAATATGCATTTAGGAAGAACGAAAATTGCTCGATATCAGAAATGACGATATCGATTTCTGCCATCGATAGTTATAATGATCAACAATTCATACAATCAAGAAAAAGTTGGAAACAGGAGGGTTTTTTTATGATGCGCTTTGCTTAATATTTCTTGCGTGTTATTTTCCGTTCTCAAATGCGATTCATCTCTTGATTTATTTAACATGCAAATACTTTCGAAAAAATGAATTCACACACACAAAGTTTCGTTTTGTCTTTCCATTACTATTTAGATAATTTCGAAGAACAACTTCGAGGCTTGATGGAACAAAGGAAATGCAGATACAAAGTGCAAAAAATTTTCGTGGCTCATTTTTATGCTAAATGTAAGGAAAAGTGGGGCAAATCCACATATTTGAGCTTGGAAGTGAATTTAAAAAACTTTAAGAGCTATCTCTACGATAAAAGTTAGTCAGTAGGAAATTTCTGAGTTTTGATTTCGATATGCATAGTTATTATACTATACTGTTTTTGTTTTTTTTTTGGTCAAACTTTGTAAAATGGGGCTCTTTATAGGTGCGGCAAAACAGCAATTTTGCCAATTACTACCTAAGGGCTATAACGCACAACGTAAAATTTCTTAACTATCTAAAATTATAGTGCTGAATACAGTGAATTCATGTGGTTATTTATTCCGTACACAGGGGTGCCCACCTACAGGCCGACTGCGCCATTGAAATTTTTAGGGGGATTGCTTTAAGGGGTAATTTATTTCTTTTTTTGGGGGGGGGGGGCTCTCGTTCTTGTGGGGTTTTTTTTTTTTTTTTTTTTTTTGGTATTGAGGCTGGCCCCTTGGGGGTGTGGGCACAAGTGCCGTACTCCTGAAAATCGGATAATAAGTTACGAAAATTGTCAAAAAAATTTACACCGAAACTAAATGATTGACATACACTAAATGCAGCTTCAGCAGTCACTTCAAAATTGATATTCTTTTCATTCGGAAGTAGCACGTATTACGCATAAGCTTGAGGGGTCTAAGGACCCTTAACCTTCAAAGTTTTCCTTTTTCTGGAAAAAATATATATTATGCATATTTTAATTCTGAACAATTTGATACCTTATTTATTACCATACGAAAAAAACATTTCAAGTTATCGTGAAGATGCGCAAGCTTTCCCACAGAGATTTATGTTTACAGCAGCTGTTTAAGCCTCTTTTTCTCAAGTGCCGGTTTCTCGTTTTGCGCACATGATATCTTAGAAAGTTTCTTATGAATTTCCGTAAAACTTTTCATGCATGTTTGTCTGGTTTATATTTATGATCTGAACCTACATTTTAACTAAAAATAAAAGTTAATATTAAAAAATAAAATATTTCCCCCCCCCCCCCCCTCAAATTTTTGGAAATTTTGATATTAACTTATAAAATTTCAAAAGAAATAAATAAATAATTTTAAAGAAATAAATCTAGGTTCAGATCATAAAAATAAACCAGACAAACATGCACAAAAAGTTTTATGGAAATATATAAGAAACTTTCTGAAATATCATGCAACGCAAAAGGAGAAACCTGAGAGAACGCAACCTGAGAAAAAGAGGCATAAACAGCTGCTGTTAACATAATTCTCTACGGGAAAATTATACACATTTTTGCGATAACTTGAAAAGTTTTTGGCGTATGGTAATAAATATGGTATCAAATTGTTCAGAATTAAATTACGCATAACATATATGTTTTCCAGAAAATCGAACCTTTTGAAAGTTCAGAGTACAAAGACCTTAAAGTGCCAGTTTGACCGGCCTGTACGAGGCTTCTCCCATTTTCCCCTATTTGTTACTTGAGATAAACAATTCAAATCAGTTTTTTTTTTTTTTTTTTTTTTTTTTTTTTGAGGTTAATTCACTTGCAGAAAACTACAGGAAAAAATATTAATTCTGTAGAACTTGGTTATATATACGGTTTTTATAAGTAACAAGCTTCTAACTCGAACATAGGTTGAATCATTTCAATAATAATTCAAGTTCCTAACCATTACAGCTTAAAGAGTAATTTTTTTCGTATAAGCCACATTGTGTGATTTATTAAATGACATAATTACGCACGTCTAAGAGATTCTTATATTTGATGTCGAATTCATATAAAGCTGTTACTCGGAGAAATCGCGTGGGGTCCTGAGTAACCCCAGTCACATAAAATCATTATTTTTCGAGTGCGCAAGTTGGATCTAAAATCTCACAAGATCTTGTGTTAAGTCATGGCCCCACTCAATGGCGCTGTCACTTACAAGGCCTAGACAATTTTTGACTTTTCTGTGTTAAACCGGTGCAATTATTCCTGCACTTGAACATGACCACACTAGATCGAAAAACTTCAAAACTTCATATTTGCCTATTCTGACCGCAAGGAAGTGCCACAAGGTACGGTTACATCCACGAATCAATGACAAGTTTCATAGCTTGTTTATTTTAATTAATTAATTTATAGAACACAGAACATGATTTTTTTGAGGGATGCTAAATTTGAAAATCAAGGTAAGTGTTACAAAGTTTGCAAGAAATTTTGTGCGAAGTTATGTTTTATTTTGAAAAGAATGCGTTTCATAGAAAATCGTAATTTTCTTCTGAATTGTTTCTTGTAAGAATTTCGCTTAATATCAAGTGTAGCTAAGAAATGTACCGAAACAACCAATTCGAATCGAATCAGTAATGCTATTTAGCTGGTTATTTAATGGAAATTTACATGTTCATTTATGTTTTGTGTTTTATTTGTTGGATTATTTTACGTTTAATGGAGAAACTTAATTATTTAGAGGATCATTTTTCATTTTAATGGATTTTTGATCTTGTTTCTAGGCTTGCTTCGCTTACAAGTCTATTAAAAGGATAAAATAATTTATGGTGTCGCCAAATAAGTTGTTTATATGTAACTTGAAATAGTCCCTGACAATAAATAAAATTAAAATTAATCGCCAGGTAAAAAAATGCACCGCTACGTACCTATAACGGAAATCCTTCTCCCCCTTTTTATTATTATTTTTTTAAAATGCTAGATATTTAGAGCTGCTCCTAATGCTATACAATTAAAACAAGATCACAAAAATTTGTAAGCAGATATTAGACTCCTGCGGATTCCTTACGCTCTACTGTATGTGTGTGTGTGTGTGTGTGTGTGTGTGTGCGTGCGTGCGTGCGTGCGTGCGTGCGTCTGTGTGTGTGTGTGTGTGTGTATGTGTGTGTGTGTGTGTGTGTGTGTGTGTGTGTGTGTGTGTTTTATTCAGAGATGGGCAGATTTGTATTCGTAAATCCGAATCCGAATTTGATTCACAGCATCTTAACGTGTCAATCCGAATACGAATACATTCGTATTCACAAGTGTGAATTCGAATAGATTCATGTTTGCTAATGTGAATCCAAATACGAAATTCGGATTCATACCTATGAATCCGAATCCGAATCTATTCGGATTCAGACCTATCAATCCAAATCATTTCTGATTCACATCTATGAATACGAATCCATTTGGATTCACACTTGGATTCACTGAAAAATTCAGTTTAAAAGACCAATATAAATAAATAAATGTTTCTTTGTACCTCGTTACAGTTCGAGTTTTGGGTTTTAGCGAGTTTTTGGATGTATATTTATTGGCGTCAAACTAAGTAATTGACCCGAAAATGAAGTTCCTACTATTTGGAGCCCCAAGTCGAATACTACTGGACCCAGGTTTTAGAAGTCCATAAAAAGTTAAAAATCATGATTTTATGGTCATGAACACTAAAAATTTTCGCTAATTTTTCGTACAGTCAAGTGCCCATATTTTGACAGTTTTGAACTTTTACCTCTAGTAGCATATTAATCATACGTTTTCCATTTGAACGAAGTATTCTATTTTCAGGATATGCCTTACTACGTCCCTTCAAGACAAGGTATAAGTGTGTAGATTTGTCCCTTTAAAAATAAAACAAAAAAAAATGTTCATTCTCCCAAGTTAGGGACTTCCGTAGGGGGTTCGTGATGACGAATTCTTCTCTAGCAACTATAAGACTAGCTTTGAATTCTTCCACAATATCAGTGGAGTGGTACCGCTGTAAATGGCGTATTAAATTCGAAGTATTCAAAATGTTCACCTGAACTTCTTTAGTTTTTGAGGGAACATTCGCATCACATTTTAAACATAAAGCTCTAATAGATTTATGAGAGGCTCTCTCTAGGGAAATAGCATCAGCATTATCACTCACCGGCTTGAAAAAATCACCACTTAGTGCTGATCTAAGCGAAAATCGCAATTTCTGAAAAGGTTCGCATTCCGAATTCAAAGAATTGTCCTCGGAATAATAAGCAATCCTACTAAAAGAAACAAAAAAAAATCATATTGTTATTAAATAAATGTAATTGAAACCGAAGAAAAATATAAAAAAAGTCATAGTGGCAATTAACATTAAAAAAGAAAAAACTTGCAAAGTATATATATATATATGAAATGAGATTACCTTTCAATGAAATTAAAAATAATAAATTAAATTGGATACGTACCTATTAAGAGTTAAGCTTAGAGTGGTTCAAAAAAACTTTTTTTAGCTGGAGTCCAGGACACACCCTATTTTTTTTTCAGACTTACTAATAGTATTATGCTGTAAAAGTTTTAGTTTCTTACTCAAATTTTAAGAGGGTGCTCAATTTAACATTAGTCGTAGCATGGAAAATGTCAAATTTCGAAACATTTAATTTCCCCAGCTGTGTTTTTGTAAATACTTTTTTTTTTGCAATGTATATGCATATTTTTTTTGTATATTATAATATGTAGCATTGTTATTTCAGTTCAATGTAATTTTTAAAGCCCCTCCCATACTTACGATGTTTGGGGGAGGGAGTTGAGCACTCTCTTTCAGTTGAAATAAGAAGTCAAAATTCTTCCGGTATATTACTATCCACAAGTCTAAAAATGTTGAGGGGTGTCCTGTTATCTATTAGAAACTTTTTTACATGTATTTTTGAACCACCCTAGTTAAGCTATTTACTTATTCACTAAAAAATAAACATATTATCCTCCTCAATTTACAGTAAGTCAAAACAGTGAAAAAAAAATATATGCACGCGTTTTATAAGATAAGAATTCTAAAAAGCAGTCTTCTTTTCAGTCCTTGATAAGTTTTATTAAAGTATTTAAAATACAAAAAGCATATGGTTTCCTTTTTTTCGTCGTGCATTTTATTTCAGGTGTTATTTTTCCAAAAAAAAAAAAGGAAAATAATTCAATGTTCTACGCTATTTTTATTCTTTCTCAGTTTGTGTACTTCCATATTATTTCCTTTTTTTTTCCCCTTTTTTTTCCTTAGAAAAAAGAAAGGTGTTATTTATTTTGATTGTTAAAAAATTTCTGGGAAATACACCCATATGGATATGGGACTTTATATTGTAACAAGATTTTATCAAGCTCAGATGTGTAATTATTTTTTACTGATTTCTGAATTACTCATACTTAGATTTTATGAATTTTTAACTATATATAGGAAAAGAATTATCTAACTTAACATCTAACTTGAGCATTTTAACTTGTTAGTACCAAATACTATATTAAAATCCATTTAAGTTTCAAAAATTCTATTTAAATCAGAAAAATCCGATTTAAATTAAAAAAAATCCGAGTTTTTATATATGTATTTTTAAAAATCCTGATTTTTATCAACCGTGTTATGAAGTAAGATACAACAATTTAAACAATAGTTCATAATCTGTTTAATAAAATATGTAGAGTTTTTTGTTGTTCTTGAGTACTGATTAAAAATTTCCCAATTTATCTGTTGAAAATCACTGTATTCTGTCAGTGCATTATGTTTTTATACATCATTCATTAAAACTTTTTATACTGTTCAACCTCAAATTATTTGACAAAAATTCCCAGCAGATTCCATCGTTATTTCCTTTTGAAGTTGCATTTGAGGAAAAATATCAGCAATTTGACGCAGTAAAAAACATTGATCGCCGCTTGAAATTTCATTACGTTTCATAACGAAACTACCGTTCTTGCCACTCTAATCTCTATCAAACCGGTCTCCGTGCTTGGTCATGGCGGCCAATGGAAGCAGTATACCAGTCGTTCCTCTACCCTATTATAGAACTTTTTGGTATAAACAAGAACGTTTTCGCAGTAGTCAACGGTTGCGATAGTTGAAAATAAATGCGAAATACAAAATACAACCTAGCTTTCTTTTACGCATTTTTTGTTTTTTCATGAGAAATTTGGTTAGTAGAACTATTAGTAAATAATTATCTTTGTGATCGATGCTTCCTTCCGGAGATGGAGTGTTGAAATGTATGTTTGTATTATTGAATAAAAAACCGTTTTCTTCCATCATAATATATTTGTTCTTTTTTTTAAAGCGAAACGTTTCAGAGAGAATCTGCATTTTCAACGGTACAAGTATCTGTAACATCAACAAATTTTTACAATCAAATTTGGTCCTTTGTAACATCAATCACTGTAATTTTCGCCAAACCTGGAGATCAAATTTCTTTCAAAGTTTCTAGTTTAAAGCTCCTTTCTCATTCATGCTTAAAGTGCGGAAAATAGTTTTTTATGACTATAATTCAATATTTACAGGATTTTACTTTGATAAATATTTTAATTTTTTAAAAAATATGTTTAAAAATATCACAAAAATTGCAAGTAAAAAAATTCCATATCATTGTTTTGCTTTTGCAAGGACAACATAAATTGTGTGGAACTCTCCCCCTCTCCCGTGCTAGGATTTTACAAAATATCAACAGTGTTGATATTTTGTAAAATAACCTGTTCCTTTTTTTTTTAATTAGTTTCACAAATTCATGTGTAGATATTTGAGGAGTTTCTTTCCCTGTTGCATACATTTGCTAAATGTTAAAAACAAATTTAAAAAAATAATAATTTGAATTTTGGCTACTTGAATTCGAATTAGGTTATTCACGATCATGAATTGCGATAGAACCCTACTCGTTGGATTTTTTGTTTCTACAAACGGAATGAAATGGAACCAATCTATTTGTAGACATATCACTATTGCGCCCCCCCCCCCCTTTTTCACTTACATTCTTTTGATTATTATAACCTTTAGAAATTGTCGAAGCTTTATTTTCATTGCATACTGCTAAAGTCATTTCCCGACATTTCTTTAAAAATGAAATGAATTCAGAAATTTCAATATCACCGTCCTCTCTCTGCTTATTAAATTGCAGAATCAAATCATGAGGTAGCTTTTTTTGCAAAATAGGCATTAGTATGAATCCGAAAGATTTAGATTCTACATTCATTGCCTCTAAATTTCTAAAAGCGATTTCAATTTCATCATGAATTCTCCGTAGCGCTTGAACATTGAAAGAGCTCTTAACCTCTTCTAAATTAATTATTTTGTTCATAAAAGAGTTAATTATGATATCTCTTTTGCAAAATCTATTTTTTAGCATTTCTTTACAATTATCATAGTTTTCGCTTGAAAGATCGAATCCAGACACAACATTGGCTGCCTGACCGATTAAAAGGGCTTTTAAATACACGAATTTTTCGACATCTGAAATTGTTTCATTTTTGTCTATTGTGCTTTCAAAGTCGTTCCAAAAACTTTGCCAATGTTTTGGATCTCCTGAAAACTTTTCTATAACTAGCTTAGGTAATTTAACTGGAATCTTGTCTAGAGTTTTCACTAATTCTAGCATTTGTACTTCGGTTGTTTGAAGAACTTAAATTGCGATTGCTTTTATTTTTATCTTCTAAATAACGCAATATTCTTTTAGAAAACTTTAGGCATTTAGCTTCGTATTCATCGTTTAAAGTTACTTCTTTCTCTATTTGTTCGAGTTCAATAAATTCTAACATTTCGCTAACAAGCGCTGTCAATCCGTTAGACCTTGCAATTAAAAGTTCATAATCGTCGCGTAATTCTGCTTCATCAATTTCACCTACATGTTTTAACTTTTGCTCAATTTGATTGACTAATTGAGTAGTTAACTTTCGCAAAACAGTTCTCTTTGCTGTAAGTTTTTGAAACTTATCGCTTTCCAATTCTTGGCTTGAAGTCATTTTTTTTTAACTTATTTTCGTATAATTGAAACTTGAGACAAACTAAATAATGAAGTTTATGAGCCTACCTTATTTTCTGTAGAAGCTTTAATTCACTGAACATTCTCTTTTACTCAACTTCATAGCAGCTCCATTCGTTGCCGTAATGCACCATAAAAAATGTTACTTGTAGCTTTATCGGTGGTTCCAAAAAACAACACTAATTTAAAAACTAACTTTTATTTAAAACTTAAAAGAGAATGAAGATAACAAGGCAGTTGCTCGTTCTTGCTAGTATTATGAGGACTGGCGGCTCCCTTCAACTAATGTAACATAACATCACACAACATAAGACCAAAAGATACAAGACCACTTGCTTAAATAGGTGAGGAATATGCCCTCTTATGGCAATTCATAACACACTGTGCCCCTGGTAAGTGGGAACAGTGAGACGAAATTTCATTTCATTTATTTATTATTATTATTATTTATTTATTTATTTATTTCGTTTCTTTCCCCTACATCCAATTTTATATACCTATTACAGTGGCCAATATTGTACCACCTGTTTTTAAATAATAACAAGAATTTCTGTCTAGAACTAAACATGCCTACTTTCCCGTATACCAATATCGACTTTCCAGTATCTGACCAGTATTTTCAAATTCGCTAAAATCGTAAATTATTTCAAACATATTTTTTAAATATTTTAAGCTGATTTCGAGAAATAAAGTATGCTTCGCTCATCTAAAGAAGTAGATACGTAAAAAATAAATAAAAGAACAAATAAAATAGCAGCACCTTTTAAACAAAGCAGCTAAATACATTTTTTCCATCTGAAAAACAATCTTCAACCGCTTTCAAAAAGGAAAAAAAGAATTTAAATTAAAAGCTCATTAAAATAATCATATCAAAAAAAAAAAAAAATCCTTCGTTTTCCCCTGTTACCAAAAAAATTTTTAAGAATTAATTAATGTACTTTCAAAAATAAATAAAAACAGTAAAATGTCAACTTAAAGAAATACTTTTCATTGTCGAAAAAAAAATTGTCTGCGCATATCTTAATGTAGAAACATAAAGGACTACGAATTTCTCCGCCGAAAACTGAATACATAAATTACAATTTTAGCTTGAAAATAAAATCAAAACATATTTAAAACAATTATTTCACAGTTAAAACCATGGTTGTGGAGTCAGTCGGAGTCCATCTGATTTTGGGACGAAAGATTTAGATTCGAGAGCCGAAAATTTTAAATTCAAAGACTCGGAGTTGAAATCGGTCATTTCCCCCAAAAGTTCGCAAGTCTACCAATATTTGCAGAGACCGAGTAGGACTTATTATTTGATACAGGAGTTGGAGTTAGAGTCGAATATCTAAGAGTCGGAGTCAGCCATTTTTCCTCCATGCATAAATTTTTGCCAAAGCAACGAAGTCAGATTCAAAGTCGGGAAGTCGGAGTCCGAGTAATTTTCGAGCACTGGAGTCGGAGTCAGAGTCAGGAGCACCAAAATTATTGGAGTCGGAGTGGGGAGTAGGTGGTCAAGAGCTATTTCCAACAAAGTTTGTTTGAAGTAAATCCGCCTTTAAGTTCGGAATCTATATTGACTTTCAGTTTCCCCGTAGGCGCTAATGTTAAGAGATTTGAACCGTTCAAAATTGAACGAACACTTGTTCAAATCAAAAAGATATTTTCGATACATGTTTTTCATCAAAGGCTTTTCCCTAAAGTTTATTTGAAGCCACTTCGCCTCTAAGTTCAAGATTTATTTTTGCCTTGAATTTCCCGTAGGCGCTAATGTTCAGTTTTTTTGAACTGTTCAAAACTGAACGAAAAATTGTTCAAATCAAAAAATGAAAGGAAATGGGGATGAGATGTCCTTGCCGAGATCTTTCTAACAAAAAACAATTTGTTCAAATCGGACTATTCATTCAAAAGTTATTAGGGCGGGGGGGGGGACAGACAGACATTTTTCCCTATCTCAATACCCTACTTTCGAATTTTTAATTTTTCAATATTTATCTAACTATTTTATTTATTTTTGACTTTTTTTTTGTTTTTCGGGATACTTTTAAGATGCATTGAGCCTTCTTTCATGCTTTTTCCTTCTTTCTCTGACTTTTACTGGTTAAGTAGGCTAAAAAATGCAATTGAATTTTTGTGTCTCACTGTACCTACTCTTCCTCTACGTCTTTTCTCTTTTAAGATGTGCTACTAATGTCAACGGTAAGTGATAGGTTTTTTCACTTTAAAACCCTTTGATGTTTGTTTTCATTACTTCATGGATCTTGATCTGTAAAGTTCCAATAGTCAGAGCGAAATCACATTTGCTGTATAGGCTAATTCAATTACTCTGGATTTATTTTTGTTGTCAAAAATCAGGGTTTCCCAATGAAAATTTTACAGGTCATTTTCATATTTATAAGAATACGGCTCCTTGTCAAAATGTTAATCCAACAATGTAAGAGGCTTTAATAGATGTCCATTGACACAAATATTTCTCAGTCAGGCTGAATGAATTCAACTTTTTTCCCCTGGTCCATGCAACGCCTTCAGTTTTAAATCTGTTCCCAGTTACATAATTTGAAAAAAAAAAAAATTTTAATTCTGTAAATACAAAAGAGGAATTCCTCTCCAAATAGAAAGAACGTCGAAAACAAACGTACTAAAAGTGGTAGCAAAAACGGGGGAAGCTAAATAATTTGGCCTGCCGAAAAAAGTGTTTTAAAGAAAATAATATTTTAAACTACATTTTTTAGAATAGGTTTTGAAGTATTAGAACCTGAGGCGTTTATTATAAAATGATAATACTAATAAGAAGAATGAGATAGATTCTTTTTTTTTTCTGGAATATGAGGGATAACCATGTTTTTATCAACCGGTTGCTTAAAATTGCGCATTCATAAAAAACTTAGCATTTGAGATTTAACTTGAAAATAAATAAAAAACACTTGTTTGATGAAAGAAAGGAGAGTGAAAACGACAAATTAAGAATGCAAGACAAGCATTCACTTATTGCTTTAAGCAGTTTCCTTCTTCAAACCGTTTAAATTACAATAGTTACATGCGACATTAACATAGATTTTTTCTACAGTTGAACAGACTTCTTGTGCCCAATACAGAAATAAATCCAATACAATAAGTTCGAATGAAGCGGTGAGAAGCAAAAGGATGTAAGTGGCAAAATTAAAAATTTGGAGATAACCAGTACGCATGGTAGGTGAACCTGTCCTCTGTCTTGGAGCAAGAGATGTTACTAGTAGTCCTGGTAGTTGCTACTATACAGCATGATTTAGAAAAAAAAATTCGATGAAAGCCTACCTTGGATGTTATCTTTGAACGCGTTTTACTCAAAACTTGAAAATGTCCACTTAATCCCTTTGCTTCCCACTGCCTCAAATGTCTTTTTTTTTCCGTCATAATTTCCACTCAGGTCATCACCAAAGATGCAAGTTTCATCACTCTCCTGCTCCTCATCGGATGAAGTCGCTATTTCTTTCTTTTTACTTAAAGTTGCTTTTTCATCTCTAACAGACGTATGATTGTTAGGCATCAAATGTGGGAATAAATCCTTTTTCTGCATCCGAAAACAGCTGGTTTATTATTATAAGATCCAGCAATGCTCTCCCGATGTCAATTTTGTCGATTAGCCTTGGTCCAAAAGCACTTTAAAAAAAAAAAAAGAAATATGAATGCAAAATAATATGTGACGAAAAATATTTGAATTTAAAATATGTTTATACTAACTAATATAAAAGTTTTTATTGAGCAATCAAGACGATTGCTTGTTGATCCCATTGACGAAAGGCTGATGTCTCTATTTCTTTTGACATCGACTGCGAATAGTTTTATCACTTATGCATCATTTTTTTTATGCTGTTTTATCTGTAATTATACAGTTAAGCCCGCTTGAAACTAATTTGTAAAGAAAAGGTATTTTAATGAACGGGATATTCCATTATCCGGGATCTTTTGATGCCGGATCTGAATTATTTTATCTACAATAAATCATTTATCTGTCATTTTTATGTTTTTTTATTTATTACTAGTGGTACTTGCACGGCTTTGCCCGTAGTAGAAAATTAAAAGGTCAATTGATTCGCCAATATATTTACAAATAACGGATGATGAATCTCTCGCCAATATGCTATGTTAATTTGCTTGAACATGTTATGGTAGTTGGCTCGTCCATGTTATAATAATTTACTCGTCCACGGAATGATAATTTGTCCGGTAAAATTTTCTTAAAACTGGAATAAAAAAAGAACAAAATCAAATTTTCGAAAAATCGCTTCAAGGTGCTCACCCCTATGCTACGAAATAATTTTATGCCAAATTTCATGGAAATCGGCAGAATGGTCTAGGCGCTATGCGTGCAACAGACATAGATCCAGAGATCCGGACATACAGACTTTCAGCTATAATATTAGTAAAAACTAAAACATTTGAAAATATTTTTTGTGATTTTCTTACGAGAGTCCAAATTTTACATCCCATCTTTTGTGCTTTTTAGTACGCTTTAATATGAGGTGAAAGTGAGTTAATATTTAACCTTTATTCATATGTTTTTGTTTTAAATTTCAGTCTGCTTTTCAAAAAATATTTCCCCTCATAACCACTAGAATAAAATAAATATTTTTGCAAACATTGATCCAAAGAAGAGTTTCATCACGAAGAACTCATAGATGAACTTCGTGTAATCGGTTAAGAATTCAATAGGCAAGTGGTTTTAAAAACGCATAGTAATCAACGTAGTACATAATCGACGTGCTTCATAAGATTTTAGGCCAATGAAATATTCATCACATCCTGTTCTTTTTCTTAGTTTTTTCTTAAACATAAAGTTCGATAATCTTGTTCATTAAACTGAGAATAAATAAATAAGAATTTTGTTTATGTTTTGAAATATTTATTTTGGTATAATTTGTCCATTAAACATTTCCTTTTTTTAGCTCTACTTTTCAACGTTTCGTTTAAGTGTCGAGTATGAAAAAAATATGTTAAATGTTGAATGTGTCAATTAAATTTGTCGATTAAATACAAAGTAAACAGCGAAAAGTAATAGAAATGTATGTTATATAACATATAGTCTGATTTTTGCTTAAGAAAGTAAAAAGTAAAATAAAATGCTATAAAAAAATGACTTTCTTTAGTTGACAAAAGTTTCACAACTATATATGATATCCAAAATCATAATACGTAGAGGGAAAAGTAAAATCGGCTGCAGATGTAAATATCGGTACCCCCTTCTTATTACTGGGAGGGAGAAGGAATGGAAGATGCTGACGACTCATAACTGCAGTTTGAAGTACGCGTTGATATACAATAGCAGAGAGCAGTTGGAGTTGGAACCTTTTTTTTTCTTCATATATACATACAATCAAACCTGCTTATTAGAATATCGGTTAAAAGAATATCCTGCTTAATGTAATACATATTCAATGCATCAAACCGTAGACGTCTATTATTTTAATCCCATTTTATGGAATATCCCGCTTATTAGAATAATTTTTCGTGGAAAATTAGCTTTTCCATTAAGTGGGCTCGACTGTATAGTTAATTAAAATTAATGTAATTTCAGCGATATGTAGAAAGCAGAGATACTAAGCTTACATTGGAATAACGCCAGTACGCACGCAGGTCGTTTGGGTACATGTGAACATGTGATCGTGACCATATTTCTTGAGTGAGGTTAGTGTATATATGTAGGGGAAAAGGGGGTCACATGTGAGCACGACGCACATATGAACATTGTATATTTTACTAGGATAACGTCAAGCAAAAAATCTTTAAAAATTCTCCAGTAACAGCAGTACCAACCTTACTTTTTAACCAAACTTTAAGAGCAAGGAGTCAGTTTATGTTCCTGTGGTGACAGCTTCTTTGTTTTAGCAGATGCTGATGCACTTTTATCACTGTCTTCTTCGTGTAAAAATATATTTTAAACTAACTAATAAGCTAAATTTAATTATTGCAAGCCATTATATGAACATTCACGTAAATTTATACCAATGTTTAAATATTTTGTAATTAAATTAAAAATTCTTTATTTTTGAAAATAAGTTCTAAGGTAGATACCGGGGCACTTTTGAACGCAACATGTAGGGGCACATGTGAACAGCTCCCATATCCTCTCCGCAAATATAAATATTAGTGTAATGTTATTACTAGTGTTAAAAGAGATGTAGAGAGTTATAATTTCTATTTTGCTGCAATCAGTTTGTAAATTTACTGTTAATTATTATTACATAATTACTAATTATTTATTTTATTATTTTTCATTCTTTTAATTCGTTAATTATTAAGGATTGGCTAAAAGTTTAGTGGTATATAATATTTCGGAGAAAAATAAAGACAAAAATTTTTCCTTTAACCAAAAACTAAAGTTTAGAAAAATATTAAAATTCATCATCATGTTCTGTATGAAGTTTAAACACATTATATAACAAGAATATACTTTACATAATAAAATATTCTTTTTATTGTTTAGTCTCATAAAATTTTTTCTTGTAAGTCCATTGATATCCACATGCTATGAAACTTTAAAATTTGACAGTGAGCAGGGTTATACAGATGAGAAAAAATATTTTCTAATTGAGAGTTACTGTAAAATTCAAACTGACACAATATAGGTTACAAACCCTTGAATGTAATTATTATATACATATATCGTCGCTTCAGAACAACACTAAGACACCTAATCCCAGAAGTAGCACTAAGATATCCTACTGTTGCTCTGAGGCGACGATATGCTCTATTATAACGAGTTTTCCGTTGAAATATGATGCTCGTCCTGCATTTTTTAAACGTGTTCACATGTGCCCCAAGCTCGTTCACATCTACTCCCTATAAGGGCACATGTGAACAATTGAAGACATTTTTTTAAAAATCTGTAAAATATCGAAATATTTTTTTTAAAAAGCTGAAATAATTCCATGTCACAAAGAAAAGACTATTCAATCATGGAGATCCTTTTTCTGTGAGAAATTGAAAATATTTTCTGATAAATTAAGAAATGAAAAAAAAAAAAAATTCACATGTGCCCCGTTTTCTCCTAGGTATCTTGTCTTCATGTGAATGTTGGGGCCACATTTCTTTTTACCTTACATTTTTATTTTCAACCTAAGAAATGCTCTCACTAAAAGAACTTCAAATCTGAGGACAAAAAACAGCAAAGTGTAGCCTCAAACACGGGATCACCACATAAAGATCAGTTGACCATGTCACTTGATAAAAGTGCTCTCAAGATACCCTTTATGGAGCAGGAATGAGAGTACATGCGTTGATACGGGGTTTTGTTGAGAAAGGGACTATTTCAGTGCCAGACCGTCGTCCCTCCTCCCTCTGAGGCGAAAAGCAAGACTTAAAAATATAACGCTCCTGCTTATCTCCCTTTAAATGTTTAAATGAAGTCTTAATTTTAAGATTAAAAAAAGAATAACAGAAAAATAGAAATAAGGTGAATTCTTACACCTAAAAAAACTTTATAATGGGAAATTCTTTATTTACAACTAATTGCTTTGAAGGAAGGATAACACATCAAACGCCATTTTAGCATGTTTTAGTGCCGTCATAGAAAAGGAGAAAAAAGGAAGATTTTTCCTGGGAAAGTTTAGACACGTTTCGGAAACGTACGGGAAATTTTAGAACGAACGGGAAAGAACTGGAGCTTCGGAACCCCAATAACCCTCAAAGTAGTCTCCTTGCTAATCCACATACTTCTTTCAGAAGAGCTGTGATTGTTGGACGCATTCGAAGAACGCCTGTTTCGGAAAGAAGTTTAGCTGTATAATTTCCTCCTTTGTCTGAAATCTCGTTCTTTTCAATCACCTTTTATGTATAGGAAAAGCCAGAAGTCTCAAGGGGCCATACCAGAAGAGTAAAAAGTCTGCTAAATCACAGGAGACAAGTTTTTCGAAAAAGAAATTCTCAATTAAATGCGAAAATGTGATGAAAAATTAACACCAGATGCCGTGCGTATCTTTCGATGGTTTCCATTTGGTTGCTGATCAGTTTCTCGCAAATTTGATACAGTAGCGCTTCTCCAGCCGTTCTGTCATTTTCCTTCAAACTAAAAAAATAATAATAATAACCGTTAGCAGCACTACACACTACCTCAGTTAAACGCTGTTTGCCAGCAACTGACTCTATAAGACGAAGAGGAAAAAATCCCGCACGTGCACAGAGACTCAACGTCAGCTCATGCAAGCACTCTTGGTTCATAGCCATCAAGTTTTCCCGCAAAAGAAAAATGTCGGGTACTTTTCAAACAAACCTCGTATTTTGTAGTAAGTTACTAGGGCTCGACCGATGGCATTTTTTGGCCGATGGGCCGATGCCGATTGTTGGCCGAGTGTTCAAAGATGGCCGATGGCCGATGGCCGATAGTTTTCGTCCAAATGGCCGATTGCCGATGGCCGATGGCGGATGCCGTTGGCCGATGGCAAAAAAAAAGTTTAAAAAAAATTAATTTGAGTTCTAATATTTTTAATTCAAATTATGTTTTTCGCAATCACGAGTTGCGACAGGACCCTACTCATTGGAGTTATTGTTTCTAGAAACTGCTCCTTTCCCCCCAAACCTGCCCTTCTCCTGGGCGTTTACGTGTGTATAGTTGTGTGTGTGTGTGTGTAGGCTTGTGTGTGCGTAGACCTGTGCACACACGTAGGCGTGTATGTCTCTCTCTGTGTGTGTGTGTATTTGCTTGTGCATGTGTAAGCTTGTGTGTGCATAGACTTGTGTATGGACATAGGCGCGCGCGCGTGTGTGTGTATGTGTGTATATGAGCGTGTGTAGGACATGGACGCCACCGAGCAGGAGAAGCGGATTTCGAGGGACATTGCTCAGGACCGGAGGAGCTGCGCCTGCGGAGGACGATGGGCGGGAGTACGACAGAGGGAGGCGGGGGAGGGGGAAATAAAATCAGCCTAACGTCAAGGACAATCAAATGAGAACAATAAGCAATCGCGATTGCTCAAAAAAATCTAACAGAAATAAATTGATAAGATTGTCAGGGATAGGAAAGATCATTTTATTAGTACAGAACCGCTACCACCAAAGCCTCGGAAGAGTTTCTGAATCTACTTCAGCATTTCCGAAGAAAAAATTCAAAAGTCCCTTTGATTTCCGAATTATGTCACTATTCAAAACGTCTTTAATCAATTTCTTACATTAATGCTCTAAATTCTTCCTAAACAATAGATAAAGCTTGAAAAAAAAAATCTCTAGTTTTATGAATGGTGTTAGTTTTAAACAACTAAGAAGTACAACTAGAGTTTAATTTCAGAAATTGAGGGAGTGAGAGGAGGAGCACGCAAGTGTTCTCGGAAATACAAAAAATAGTCATAAAAATAGAGTTCAAAACAATCATAAACATTGAGTAGAAAAACCCTTTTAAAACTTGCACCCGAGTTTGTTTTGACGTGCAGTGGTGGATTTAAAATTTAGCAAATGTTGCAATTGCGCGAGAAGCCCATAACCATAGGGTCACCGTAGAAGTTACAAAAATGCTCATGATAATTGTTTTAGAACTTCTGTGATAGAGAAATAGGGCCCCAAAAAGGTATTTCGACGGGCCCCAAACTTGTAGCTCCGTTGAAGCAATACAGAAAAGACTGCATTACTGTGATTAATGTTACAAATATCGAAAAATTAAAAATTACCACCGGTTTAACGGGAATCTAACAGAGTGAAACAAAACCGGTTTCGCCATCTCATATTTGTTTCCATTGTCTCAAATTCGGCAATATATCACCAAATGATCGTCAGTCTGAGACACTATATCAGTTTTTCATTGAAATAAGTAGTTAATAGCCACAAAAAATGAGTAATAGGCTTTTTGAAACACCCGATCGAAAACAAAAAGGGAAGTGCACAACTGGAACGTACGCACACCCCATATGCGAAAATTTAGCCTTCTACAGCTTACCATTTTTGAGTTATGACTTATGAGAGATACATACGTACATCCAGCCGCAAGAAACAACGCAATATTTAACATGTTTGGTACCTGAATGCAGTATTAAAAACTCTTTTAGGGGTGACTAAAATAGAAATTCATACTGAAATTTAAGTAAATAATTTTATATGAAAACAATAACTCCCTTTACTTTGTATTAAAAAGTAAAACAACTAAGGTCCTTATTTTTCAAAAACATTGGCCAATTCCATCGGCTTTCTGATGTTTTTTAAGGCCGATGGGCCGATGTTTCCTGCAAGTTAGCATCGGCCACCGATGCTGATGCCGATGGCTAAATTGTTGAACCATCGGCGCCGATGCATCAGCCTGGCCGATGCATCGGTCGAGTCCTATAAGTTACCGCCCTAAGCCAGGGCTAAGGCAGAAATACTTAACATACACCACCAGCTCAGTTATTCCGAATAACTGTGCTGGTGGTGTATTTTAAGTAAACCTCGTATTGTTCAATTGCAAGATCTTACCCTAATTTTAATGTAAATTTTACGATAGAAACCATGAGACGAAAAAGTAGCAATATGGACACGACTTAAAATTTACATCAATTTTTAAAAATTGTATACATCAGCTTCGTAACAAGTTTAGTAATTACTTAGAGGAAGCAAAGCGGTAATTAATGTTTTATTTAACTTCGAAAACGAAGATTTACAAAAAGCTTTTAAAACAGAGCAAGAAAAATAGGGGACGAACGTACTTCTACAAATAAGTCCCGGAAAACGGTTTCGAACATTTTAAGTTACGTTAAAACAATTTGCAAAAGGCATGGAAAATATCCATTTCAGAAAACGTATCTGATACTTTCAGCCCCGGCAATATCATAGTACCCACAGCACATTTAACCCACACTTCGCTGTGTTTGTCTTCATAGAACTTTATTTCACAAAAGAATTTACTTCGCATGAATCTCTTTTAATCTCTAGCTAGTTGTTATGTCCAGGTTGGTCATAACAACTCGCAACTCGGTACCAAACTCGCAACCCATTTCCCTACACGAGAGGGTCACAGTAGTGTGATGATAAATCACATTGATCGGATCAAATGTTCTTTATTTAAAGGTCTTTGGTACCCTTAACTGCATAATTTCACCCCTTCATAAGACATGTTTCGGGGTTCAGAAGAAATGTTTCGGGAGACAACTAAAGTCACAAATAAACTGCCCAGTGTGAGACCATCTAGAGGGGGGGGGGAGCCTGGTCGCTTGCCCTCTGAGGCAACTTCTGAGGGAGACAAAATTCAACTGTGGTGGCAAAGCGCAGATCTGAAAGGAGGGTGGTCGTGACGCCTTTGACGAGATAAAAGGGAGCTTAGAATTGTGTTTTTAGGCATTTAGTCTCACTAAACTTTCGAGAGTGAGCACCCGACCCTTAAGGCTTCTTCCAAATGTTATCAAATATAACTTAAAAGGGCATTTTTAGAACTTCAATTTTGAAACAATTCTGGAGAGGAATATTTTACCCGCACTCCTCCTTACATTTGGCCAAACACAGATAGAAATGGCGTTTTGGGGACTTCAACTTCAAGAAACATTCGTTAGGAACACCCTCCCCAGCTGTAGTTTGCTAGAGATAGCTTTGAAATAATTTTTCTGAGAACAGCTCCCGAACCTTAACCCCTTTCTAAACGTCATCTAAGACTGACTAATTTGAGTTTTTAGGATTTCCATTTCGAAATATTAGCGGTCTCCGAATCCATTTTTACTTTCCTCTATATTTAATACAGGGTGAGGTTTATCATCTTCCCGTGGGGATGGATAGCAGTATAAGTGCTATTTGTACAGTCGTAACAATGGTATGGCGGTGAGCACCGTCTTGTGTTGTAGAAAAGTATATTCACAACGTCGTTTTCTAGATTATAACTCAGCAAAGATTTCGGAAGAATTCGGTACCGACTTGACCATCAATGTAGAAAATTTTCCAGAGGAGAGTCACCAAAAACCCTATTAAAGATGCTTCTTAAAAGCTTCAATTTTGAAAAAAAATCAAAGGAGGTCATCGAATCCTTTTCCTAGCGCAACGTGACCAAAAGAAAATCTGCAATTGCGTTTGACAGTATTCAAGGTTGAAAAAATTAAGGAGAAAAGCCCCAAATCATCCCTATTCCCATAACGTTGACAAAGATAGGATATGAAATCGTATTTTTTTCGACATCAGTCATAAGAAATTTCCGCTAAAGTAAAATTTCCCGTACGTTTCCGAAACGTGTCTAAACTTTCCCAGGAAAAATCTTCCTTTTTTCTCCTTTTCTATGACGGCACTAAAACATGCTAAAATGGCGTTTGATGTGTTATCCTTCCTTCAAAGCAATTAGTTGTAAATAAAGAATCCTATTGTAACCTATACTTTTGAAATCAGTTTAAAGTATGCAAAGGAACAATTTTAGAAAATTCTGAGGTACTTCAGTGGCTAGAAAGAGATGTTCCATACTTTCATTTTTTTTCTTTACTGACAAAAGTATTTGCTCCTGCCTGTTTTTTCTCGTTCATAAACTCAATGGAAATACCTCGACAGCCAAAAAGATGGCGCATTCAGCTAAATTTCAGATGATAAACATTGACAAAGGAGAAAAATATTAGTCCTTATTTTTAGCGACACTTAAGGAATCGGCAAATTTTTGTGCGATTAAAACTTGCCCAGGGTCGTTATTAATAATCCATTATGATTCGTTTAAAAACAGCATTAACAAATGTAATTGCTATAAACCCTTTGGCTTGAAAAACTATTGTGTTGTATCAATAGTAATTAAAGTCAATTTATCGCCACATGCAATGGTATTACAGTACAATAATTTTCAGTTAAAATCTCAAGCAATAACTTGATATTTTTTAATCATAACACGAATAAAGAGTAAATTTTTGACCCTCTTCCTTATAATTTAAATAAATTCCATTGTTTTACCATCTTCACTTCTTTATTTATTACCTTGGATTTAGTTATAATAATTGCAAATTTGAATAAAGTTCTTTTACAAAATTAGTTTTTCCAATTAAGAAAAAAAATCAAAAAACATGAAGAAAAAACTTTATTGCACAAGAGATTATTTTATTAAATATCTATCAGACCTGTTTTGATAGAGCAAATGACATTTTTTTTAACTTAAATTGAAACACAGAACAGGAAATAAGATTAAATTAAAAGGGAATAAAAGTTATCACATTATCAGTGAAAAGCATTCACAGACTATTTACTGTTCGGAAAAATTATTTTTTTTTTTTTGAAATGTATCAGACTTGTTTTGATGGAGCATAGTGAATAATTTAATAATTAAAATTCAAACACACAACAGGTTATAAAATTGAATTCAAAGGGAATAAAAGTCACTACATTATCAGTGAAAAGCACCAACTCACATTCTAATACTATTCGCCAAAATAAGTTATAAATATTATATTGGGTACAATATTCACGAAATATTTCTTAATTAGCACACTCTTATGCATATCTATTTTACAATGGATGATACATATTTCAATGAGAAATCTTAACGCCAAGCATTTTTTACTTTGAAAACAAACTGCGAAAAGTTAACATTTCTCAAACCATTTACATTTTACAGCAATCTTTCCAGATCAAAATCAAATGTACATATTCAGATTAGTACTAGAATCAACTTTATACAGGTAACCTCATTTTTATATAGAAATTAAAGATGCAAGTTGACATTGCATTAACGAGAATGGACAGCAAGCACAGCATTGGCAGTTTGCACACTTGAACTAAAATATAAATGAATTATCACAAAGCGAAAAACAACATTTTCCAATCAAAATTTTGTCCACAAAAGCAGTGAATTTCTCTTCTTTATTCTCAGAAAAACTCACTCGAGAAGTACCTACTTTTTCTTAGGGTAAGTAAGACCTTCAAAATACTTTCGTCCATGTTTATTTTTTGGCTCCATTTCCATAAAAATAAAAAAAACAAGAAAAGCAGGAAAGAAGGCTTAATTCATTTTTAAAATATATCTAAAAACAAAACAAAGTCAAACATTTGAGTAAAAACTATTTAAACAAATATCAAAGAAAAGTCTCATTGAGCAAAATAATCATCATTCGGAAAAACTTGGAGTTGCATTCAGCAATTGAGAATTTCTGCTCAATTTCAGTTCGTGGCGCCCCTGAGTTGAATGTAAGTAGATAAAAGCAGTATTCACTATCCGTTTAAAAGTTTAAAAAGTTCTACGCCAACAATACTCCATTTGTAACCAAACAGGTAGTATGCAACTCGCTTCATCATCCAAACAGGGATGTTTCCATCAAGGGTGGATACAAAAATAACTTTTGGAGGAGGCCCGGAAATTGAATAGCGCCCCCCCCCCCCACATACAATAATATGTTTCACACCAAAGTTTTCTTAACTTTATTTTTATTTATTTATTTATTTTTTAAAGATCATTTAAGGCCAATAAATCTACTTTTCGGTACACAAATATTATGCACTAATATGCTTTGAATGTGGACGTAAAATAACATTACAAGCGAATTAAATACTAAACCCAATATAATATCACAGAGACGCTATAAAATTTACGTCTTTAATTAGGAGCATTATCATTAACACAGGAGGGCAAGGTTATTAAATAAACCCATACCTCATTTGAGTTTTTATAAATCCATTTATATTTTAATTATAAAATAGTATGTAATTAAGAAAATCATAGCTTAATAACACATAAGTTTTATTGAAGAATTCAGATACTATTTCTTTGCGAATTTCAAAGCAGTTACTGATTTGTTCAAAAAGTCATTTTTACCGCTACGTTCCGTTTACATTAATATCATAGTTTTGAAAAGAAACTGCCATGTGATTTCTTTCATTTTGCGTTTTTTATAAGCTGAAAAAGAAATCTATTACTTCGTAAATAGCTTCTTGGATCGAAATGACTCTTTTAAGCACATCTACACACTTTTTTAAAACTGTTAATTATCGATTCCATTAAAGAAGAATTAATGGACGAATCGCAATATTTCGTTCCCTTGAATTTGAAACCAATGAATTGAATGTATTTTGCACTGCCTCCAGACGTACTTCTTTTGCAAACAAAAATGCTTTTATTCAAAATATGCTTGTAATATGTGTTCTTTTTAAATCACTGTTCAAAAAAATATGTTATGAAAAAGTCAATTAAAATTAACAAATGAAATTGTTAAATTAATTTATCCTTTTGAGAGGCCTGGGCCCCTGCCCCCCCCCCTAAAATCCGCTACTGGTTCCCATCAATTTTTCTGAGGGTTTACTCTCAGTAATCCATTATAAACAATATGTGTATGCGATCATAAGGCGTTCAAAAGGCGTTGATTTATTAAGTGTTAAGAAATATAAAGAAAGAAGTTATTTGAGAGAAAATGTGGTTACCATAAATATATTATTTTTGCCCTAAAAAAATTTAAAAATGCGCTGATAGAATTTGAATTATAAATGAAAATTTTTGAAGTTTGAGGGTATAGGCTATATGCTCAAAAAATGTTTGAGAGCAAACGCCGTATATGGAATGTACCCTATGGGAACAACCCTGCATCCAAATGCAATCAGAAATCATTTTAGAAGAAAAACCATACAAAAAAATTAATCAGTGCGGTAAATTTATGTAAAATACACCCAAAAGTGTAAGTTTCATTAAAATTCAATCTTAATAGAAAAATATAAGAAGAATTAAAAACTAAACGTTTTGCATATACTCTAGACAAAATATGTACAGGGTAAGGGGAAGCATTTAAATTTCAAAATAACGATGATGGTGAAACTCCAAATTAAATGTCGTTGATAAACATCCACGGGAGAAATAAAACACCCCGTTTACCCCACGGACAGGGGCCTTTGAACCCATGGACATATTAAAAAATAATTAATAAATAGGTCTGAAGAACTCAGTTATACTCAATATATTTTCATAAGCCATTTTATATTAAAATACTTCAAACATCTGTTGAAAATAACATTAAACAAAAAATCCGAAAGAAATCAAACTTTAAAAATTAACTGAATACCTAAGGTTTCTTTTCCCCTTTTTGTAATCATCCTTAATTTTTAACATCGGGGAACTCTTTAAAAAGAATTATTACTCTTAAGAGAGCTGAATATGTTTTTCAACAAAAAGTTAGTTATATTCCATGACTAGTATGGCTCCCTATGTACTATATAATGCTTAAATTTATATGAAAATTGAAACCTTCGACAAAATTAGTCCATTGCAAAAAAAACTCAATTAAGATTAAACCGACAAAAGCCCAGAAAAGTCAATTTCAAATGCAAGCAGCTTGGATTGACGGTCTGTAGAAATTACAACAGGTGGAGGTTGCTTCAACACTATATCTTCAAGCCCTATTTCAAATTCATCATCATAGTTAAAATTAAATTTCGGACATTGATGACAAGTCACCATTTTCTGGTACTTCACATTGTAGGAGGACTCAGGTGTGACCCAAGGACACTAAAAATTGCCGTCCGTGGGTACACGCGGTAATGAGTCCTTGAGTAAAACGGTTAGTTTTGCAAGCCAGATCACAGTTTCACAATATTAACAAGAAGTTCCGTCTAGAACTAAACGAGCCTACTTTCCCGTATACCCCATACTACTTTCTAATACCTCATCAATATTCTCGAAAATAGCTAAAATCGCAAATTTTTTCAAGCATATTTTTTAAATATTTTAAGCTGATTTTTAGGAATAAAATATTCCTCACTCATCTAAAAAAATTAGATGCGTAAAAAAAAAAAAACGAGCAAATAAAATAGCAGCACTTTTTAAACAGAGCAGCTAATACACTTTTTTCCATTAAAAAAAACCTTTAACGGTTTTCAAAACGCAAAAATAATAATTAAACTTAATAAGCTTATCTTTATATATTAATAGGCAAGCCGTTTTCTTTCGGTACCGATTCCTTCTCATCTTGTGAACCGATTTCCTCCATTCTTTTTTTGTTCGGTAGCTATTGCCGAGTTTTTGTCATCAATAAAAAATTTTGAAATCGAAAGCTAATTAACGGAGATATTAATAAAATACTCATTTTCGTACTAAATGGTTCTTTCTACGCGAACGGATGGTCCAATTTTTTTGGAATTTGATATGGTTGGAAAGGTCTTTAAAAAATACTCCTAACGAAAAAATTGTCAGGGCGCCCAAGGTCCAATAACCTAAATCCACTAGAAAAAAGTTATAAGCGTTTTTTAGTTGGCGAAACACAAAAATTTTAATTTCATCTTTTCCATTGTTGAAATTCATTGTTGGAAGAGTGAAACATTAAGTTTTAATTCATTTTTAAACCGCTTTTTCTACACGAAAAATGCATTTTAGAGCTTCGAGTTTGGTATGGTTGGAAAGCTCGCAAAATATACTTTGAAACACGTTCTACCCGGTTTTACCGCGCAAAAAACGCCAATCCTCTAGAAGCGCTAGAAAAAGAGCTAGAAGCAATTAAAAGTTGGTGAAACTTTATTTTTATTTGCTTTTTCACGCGACATAGTTAGCGTGAAGATATTGCTGGATAATATTGTGGTGTTGCCATTTCTCGCTTGAGCGTAAAGAAATGAAATACTTTCATTTGTTTTTATTATTGAGGCTTTTTGGGTAACTACGGGCATTTAAAATATTTTCATTTTGATTATGTTTTCGCGATTTTAATATTTAAATAAATCATTTTCCGGAGTGAAGAAGGACTTTCAGTTCCAGCTCCCAATAATACCTGCATTCGCTATCACCACAAACAAATCTCAAGGTGAAACTTTTGATAAAATTGGAGTATTATTACGACGCCAGTGCTTTCGCATGGTCAGTTATATGTTGCCGTGAGTAGAGTGTTCATTTGACTGTTGGAAATAAAGTAGGTAAGATCATGTCTACTTTTAAAAAAAATATTGCTTGTTCAGAAGTTTTACGTATTAAGGGAGTTTTGCGTCATCATTTCATTCAGAACGACTTCCATAATTGTGAAATTGACGAACTTTATACATTTTGGGAGCAATGCCGGGACGAGAAATATTGTTATTTTGCATTCGTAAAAAACGAGTACAGAAATGTCTATTTGCAAGGAATTGACTACGAATGAAGTCCCTCTTTAAGGTGGGGTTCAGAAAATTGTAACCGTTCTTGATAAGGCGGAGGAAATAAATGACAAGAGGAACATACAATGGGGAGAATGGGACATCAAACCTTCTTTTTGATAAGATCTTTTATGAAAAACTGTGTGCTATGTGGCAAAGGGAAGAGGGGTTATGGTGAAGTGTGGAACTTTGCGACAAAGGGGGAAGAGATCAAAAATTTTGAAAAGTGCATTTGCCAGTTTTCCCCTACACCGTAAACAAATCACAAACACGAATTTTAAAAAAATTACACTATTATTGCGATTTCCAGTGTTTTTGAAAGGACAATTTTTAATGTAGCAATTAGGATTCGTTCATTTGACTGTTTGGAATTTAATAATTCTAACGGCAGAGGTCAAGGCAACTTACTCAATAATATTAAACTTATTAAAAGAAGCATTGTTCATGCAGAAGTTTTACTTATAATCTGAGTTTTGCAGGATCACTTCATTCGGTAAGATTTCAATAATCGTTAAATTGGCGGGCGCTCTTCATCTATTGGCGTCAAATTTTTGGCACCAATTGCAGCTCGAGAAATGTTTTTACTTTGCATACGAAAACAAAGAGTAGGGAAATGTATACTTGCATACGGTTGCCACAAAATAGGGGCTGTCCACGAATAAAGTTCCGCTTTAAGGTGGGGTTCACGAATTAGTAACAGTTTGTGACAAGGGAAATGAAAGACATGACAAGAGGAGCATACAATGGGGAGAACGTGACAACAAGCCTTTTTTTTATAGGAACGTTTATGAAAAACAGCGTGACATGTGACAAAGGGAAGAGGGGGTATAGTGAAGTGCAAAACATTGTGACAAGGGGGGGGAGGGTCTAAAATGTTGAAAAGTGTGACATCAGTTACGCACCGCCCTTAACCATAAACAAATCACAAAGTCGACCTTTTTTAAAAATTGTACTACTATTACGACGCCCAGTGTTTTTGAATGGACAGTAATATTTTGACACGAGTAGAGTTCGTTCATTTGATACTTGGAAATTTATATTTGTAATGACGAAGAAGTAACTTAAATAATAATCATAGTCGTTTTATAAGTAACATTCTTCACATAGAAGTTTTACGTATAAATTGAGTTTTGATGCTTCATTTCATACGGGAAGATTTCGAAAAGTGGATAATTGGTGATTTTTATTCATTGGCATCAATTTTTTTGTTTTTTGTTCCAGAGCGAAAAATGTTTTTCCTTTGCATACGTAAACAAAGCGTAGGGAAACATTTATTTGCATTGGGTTAGTACAAAGCAACATGATATCCAAAATAAAATTATTCAAGCCAGCAATTTGTCGACCACACCAATTTCTCAATGGGGTTATTTCCTTCAATCAAAGGTACTACTTTTAATCACAGAAATATATAGAATAAGAAAAAAAAATGTTGTCCAGAAAAAACTTTTATTTTCTCAACAACTGGATTTTTTTTTAACTTTTTTGGATGCCCGATTTTGGAAATAAGGCGTGGTCTTTATGACGTTATAAGTGATGTACTTTGGCGCGCGACTCCATTGCCACGATAAATATTTACGGTTTGCTCTCAACCGTGTTTCCAGGTTATGATAATGGCATCAATGTGTGGCATTTTATCGCTTTTGATGCCAAAAAATTAATTTCAATCTGCCCACCCATTAAAATAGTTGTTAAAAAATATTTTTTTTTTTCAAATTATTTAAAAAATGGTTAAAACCTTTGTTTTTAAGCATTCTCTTTCGGTAAAAAATACTTTGAAAATTTCGGAAACGACCCCATTACCGTATCCCCTTTCATCCAATTGTTTTGAGAGATTAACAGATAAAAAGTAAAATTGAAGTAAATTTTTACTGTCGTAGTGTGTGTCCGTATAAAAGTTGTATGTTTCCAGACATGAAGTAAACATGAGTAAGAGTAGAAATAAAAATGTTGGAAATAGTTAAATTCAAACAAGTTTTCTCAAATACTCATTTATGAATATGGTCGAATTTCGACCACTGGGTGAACACTAGTTAAAATAAATGCATCATATCAAAAAATAATAATAATAATAATAATAATTTGAATTTTGACATCTTGAATTCAAATTATGTTTTTCGCAATCAGGAGTGTGTGTATGTAGGCATGTGTGTTTGGGTCTGTGTGCTGGCATAAATGTGTGTTTAGTTGTTTTCAAATGTGTGTGTGTGGAGGCGGGGTATGTGTATGTGTGTGTAGGCATATGTGTTTGTGTGGGTGGGGCATGTGCAGGCATGAATGTGTGGGTAGTTGTGTGTGTGTGAGTATGTGTTTGTTTGTGTGTTTGTATATATGCGTGTGTATGTGTTTGTGTGTGTGTAGTTGTGTATGTATGCGCATGTATGTATAATATGGGTGCAACCTGGAGATGGCTTTCGCTACAGGAGCAGCACC